>NC_057798.1:550003688-550092397 GCF_018294505.1 Triticum aestivum | reverse complement strand
GGGATAGAGGTTGAAGATGAACTGCAGGCCCTTGATTTCATATCCAATGGCTGCGAAATCAACTGACCAGAGATGAAAAAGTCAGTCGACTGACGTGTAGCCTCACCTCTAGTTCATTGAGTTTCAACAGTAAAATTTAGTTTCGACAGCAAAATTCAGTTTCGAATAGTTAAGTTCAGTTTCGACAGTTAAATTCAGTTTCGATAGTTAAGTTCAGAGATGAGCGGCTGATGTATTTTACATCTAGCACTTTGTGGTTATGTATTTTATGTCATCTATTGGAGATGCTATTAGAATTCCGCTCAGGTTAACATTGTCTCTCTTGTCCTGCTTCAGCCTCGGCGTCGTACAACTCACCGGAGCTGCTCCAACGACAAAACCCTCCATCACAGCGGAGTAGTACCTCGGGCTCCATCTCCAGATGCCTAAGATCTTCTTCCCCTCCTCCGACAGCCAAGTCAGTTGGGGCATCCTCACCGGCCAACCCAATCATGTTGAGATCGACATGGCTTCGCCAAAGAGGTTGTACACTTGTTGCATCTCTTTTTTACTCTACATGTTATATATATTGTCCACTAAGCACACACAGTAACGTGAAATACGATTATTTTATCCTACTATATGACAAGCAGTGAGGTACCAGGAAACTTAGCTATCCGTGATGGACTCTCTTGAATGACATCATTATTTATCTCTGTGTGTTTGAGTTGTGCATTTGTCGATGGGCCTGGGAGTTGAGCTAGTAGGGCAGTGGCCTAGGTCCAAAGTAATAGAAGTAGCACAAAAACATTTTTTTAGTGTAGGCTTTTCTTTGCTCAAGCCTGCCTATTAGAATCGCCAGTGCTTGAAAGGAAAAGTGAATGAAAAACATAGGAATCAGAAAGTTTCCTATGGTACTACTATTCATGAATTTGGTTCAAAGGAATGGAGCAAAGGAAAATTGTAGGATTTTTTCCTTTAGTTTCTCCTTGAAAGAAAAATCGTAGGAATTTTAATTTCCACTTGTCCTCCTTTTCAAATTCCTATTCATGAAGCACAAGACTAAGTGTTAGTAGCATAATAGCATTATAACCGTACATTTTCTTGTGGTTTGACTTAATCTCACCATGCTTCTTTGCATCATGTGATCTTCCAATTCTTGTGAATCAAACACCCAGATTGGCAGAAATCCTGTGCTTTTAAATTCTTTGTTTTGCACATGCATTCCTATCCTATTCCTGTCTATTTCCTATCCCTGCACTGTTGGAATCCTCAAATTCAAACAAGCCCTTACACAATTACTTATGTTACAGATATGTGTCAAAGAAAACCTTGTGTGGTTTATCCTGCTCCTGCGGCGCTGTGTTCCACCCCAGCTCAGCTGCTCCAACGATGAAAGGGTTCACCACAGCAGGGATCTGCTCTCCATATTGTCTTTCGCCGCCTCAGATCTTCTTCCCCACCGCTGGCAGCCACGACAACTGCATTACCATCATCAACTGAGAAGATGACCTTGAGGACTACACGGGTCCGCAAGAGAGGTCGCACTCTTTCGTGTCTGCTTACGCTATGCATCGCTTAATATGATGGCATGCTACTTTATCATCGTGTTCACCTATTAGACTCCGAGTCAGGTCCAAACTAATGCTGAAACTTGAGTTTTTAAATGGTTGTGGGGTACATATTGGGGCAACAATTAGTACTATCTGTCTACTATCTGGTTAATCTCGGGTGTCTACTATGAGTTTCATGTTGGGTGCAAAAAAACATTAAAGGAGCCATTATCTGTATTTTTTAACTAAAGCTATTATCTGCCTGCTATCATTGGTTTTGGGTCTATCCAGAGTTTGCTACCATCACTCTGGATTTGTGCATGCACTCCTTACATAATCTCACTATGTTTTTTATTCCTATGCATGTCAGTTATTGTACACAATGGAACTGAACATGTAGAGCAAAAGATACGAGCCTTGCGTGGCAATAAAATTTCATGCAGACGTTGCTCCATGGTGGGTGCAAAGGCAGTCCCGCCTCCACCCATTTCAGATCGTAATCAAGAGGAAGATAACTGTTCTGAGGGGGATTCAGAAGGAGAAGACCACTCCTATTTACCCTATGAGGTCTTCGCTCTAACATGTCATGCTGATGTTGGTAATATCATGCATATGGTGCCTTGCATTGCTTACTATACGCATCAAAGATGGCATCTGCTTAGTTTAGACATGCTTTATATCATATATGTGAATCATGCAATTCCATCTTGTTTAGCCAGGCATCATATATGTGAATTTTGCAACGCCACCCTGGTTAGCCAGTCATCTTATATGTGAATTATATCATGCCATCATTTTTTTATTTCGTGTTAAAGTTGTCAACAATTTTAGTACATTCAATTACTCTTCCTGTGCATCAGCCATTCGTCATAGTCATGGAAAATCTGGAGTGGAAACAAGGTCTTTAGAGCAGACAATGCTATTTTATGAAGCACATGTCTTGCTGGTTACGGATAGCTCCTCAGAGGAGGATTCAGAGACAGATGACCAGTCCTATTTCCCCCCGAGGTGCATGCTCTAACTTGGTAGGGTTATGTTGCTCATATCGTGTGTACGGTATCTTGCATTGCTATGTCACTAGCTTAGTTTAGACATGCTTTGTGTGAATGCCACCTGTTTAGTGTCTAATTACCATATATGTGAATTATGCAATGTCATCTTGTTGCAAGACATTATATATGTGAATTATGCAATGCTATCTTGTTGCAAGGCATTATATATGTGAATTATGCAATGCCATGCTGTTTAGCCAAGTGTCATGTATGTTAATTATATCATGCCGTCCTATCTTTGTATTTCTCATTGATTTTGTTGACAATGTTTGTATATTCAACTGCTCTTCCTGTGCATCAGCCATTTGAATTGGTGATGGAGAAATCTAGATTGAAAACAAGGTCTTCAGAGTAGACAATGCTACCTGCCGAAGAAGATATCTTGCTGGTTACAGATAGCTCTTGATAGGAGGATTCAGAGGCAGATGACCAGTCCTATTATCCACCTGAGGTGTATGATCAAACTTGGCAGGGTTATATTACTCATATCTTGCACATGTTGTATTGCAATGCTTAGTTTTTACATCATATACACAATATTGAATGCCATCTCCTTAGTTGACACATCATATATGCGATGGCCCTCTGCTCACTTCCTTAGTATATAAATCATATATTTGAATTATATCATGCCATGATGTTTACATAGACAGCATGTATTTGAATTATGGCATGCCAACCCATTTTCTAAAGACATAATATAGTTATATCATCTCATCCTATTTACATAGTCATCATATTTTGAATTATGTCATTCTATAAATGAATTATATCCTGCCGTCATGTTTCCATCGACGACATGTTTGTAATTTATGGCACGCCAACCACTTTAATAGACACATCGTATAGTTATATCATGTCATCCTATTTACATAGTCATCATATTTTGAAGTATGTCATTCTATCCTGTTTAGTTAGCCATCTTACATGTGAAGTTCTGTCATGCTATCCTGTTTAATTAGCCATCATATATGTGAAATTATGTCCTGCTATTCTGTTTGGTTAGACAACATAAATGTGAATTATTTCATGCCCTGTTTTCTTCCCTACTATCCATTGCACCTGTCTATCTTACAATGTCTGTACATTGAATTAATTTTCTTGTTTATCCACCATTTCAATTGGAGGGGGTGATGGCAGTATCTGTGGGAGTAAAAACACGGTCTTCAGAAAAGATCGTGCTACTTGTCGATGTAGATAGAACCACGGTTATACTTGCCCAAGAACCAGCCCCACCACACATAACCCAGACTCACGCAGATTGTACCCCTACCCAGTTGGACAGAGAACTAGCTACACCCCTTCTAACCCCAACACCAGCAGATAGTAACCCAGTTCCCGTTAACACAACACCGTCTCCACCACAGAGCACCCAAACACGAGCAGTTAGTAAGGCAACTGCAATGCCCAAAGCACAAGGACCACCACTCTGAACCCCAAGTCAATGCTTAAAGCAGAAGAAGAATTGTTCTCAGGTCAGGTTCCGTAGCTATGGTTCATACTACTTTGCTCTTGCATCACTGTATTTACTCATACCAACTAATTTCAAATTTGAAGGATGCAATTGAAACTCCAATGGCGCAACAGGTATGTTTTAAACCTATTTCTTTGACGTGTTTGCTGTTGTAACTTGCTCTATGTTGATTTCAGTTTCAATTGAATAAACAGTTATGTTCTCATGCCATGCACATCACAAGTGTTGTTATTGCTGTGTAGTTTCGCACACTTATATTCTATCTATGCTGCTTTGTCTTAAATAGATATGATTCGAACTGTATCTATCTTGATTTGGCAACATAAACTAGAATGATATAGACCATACAGTGACCATACTACATAGATATATGTTTGTTTCATGTTGTTATCCTGTCCACCTTACTACTAAACTGGTTTACCAAAATGAGTTTCATATACTACATTGTAAACCTGTGATGTATTTGTTTGTTTCTCTTTTAGAACGCGGATAAAATATTGGAGAAGAGTACCCCCATTATGCAATGGTAAAGGAAGTAATGCAGAGAAGGTTCAAGATAGTGAGACATCCCTGTTGGTCTCCAAGAAAGCTGATAAAAACTATATTGAAGACACTGAGACAACCGCAAAGTCCTGTCTTGATGTAGTGTTCGAGTTACTGGCTACTACTGCTGGCACCAGCTCTTTGAACTCGCTGCTTGAATCAGTTCGGCTTCTTGAGTCTCAACTTCAAGTTGAAAGATATCAATCATATGTTATGCAACAGGAAGCCGAAGGACTGAGGAAGTCCCTGCAAAATTCAGATGCATACTTTCTAGTGCAACAGCAAGTCCTGGAGGAATTAAGCGCCAAACAAGAGAAAGTTAATAAGCTTGCTAAGCATCTTGCCAGCATTATGGGTACCTAGGACATTGTTTCTTGAGCTCTTCTGAAGTGGTTTCAGTTCTGGACTTGTTTTGCTGCGACATTTATATGCTGCTTTGTTCCCTATATTTGCACTGGTGGCAAACTTTGTTGCCCAGTGGATGTAATATGTGTAATAGCCGTGATAGCCTAGCGTAAGTTGCTTGCTTATTTATTTCCTTATTGTCTTGTTTATTTGTTTGCTTGTAGTCAGTGCAGTTCTTTTTCCGCGGTTTGCTACTAGCCGCAATAACCTATTTTTTAAAACTAGGCCACAATAACCATGGGCTACATATTTACTGTAGTTACCATGGGCCTCCTACGGCCCGTAGAAACAATGAGCCTTCTAAGGGCCATAGAAACAATGGCCCTTCTACGGGTTGCAGACACAATGGGCCTTCTATGTGCCGTAGACACAATGGGCCTTCTACGGGCAGTATCATCAATGGGCCTTCTACGGGCCGTATGATCGGTTTGCCAAACATGGGCCAATAAAAGGCCGCATTATGACCGTAAACGGGCTAGAGTTGGAATCATATTGGACGGCCCATATGACGCTACTGGGCCTAATTCTTATAGGTCGTAACAGGCCCTGGGTTAGCGGGATGTAAATGGGCTATATGCGAACATGCCATTAACAGGCTTTCCATGGGCCGGCCCGCCACCTTTTGACCAAGTCAAATGAGCCGGCCTATTCACAGGAATGGACCTCTGTTGGGCCGTGCCATGTCTCGACGTATCATAGGCGCCTTCGGTCCAATGAGTGGATGACATCTGTCCCAACGGTGAGCCGATACGTGTTTCCTCCAGCCAATGATGATTTTACACGTGGAAAATCCCCATTGGTCAGGGCTATTAACGGGTTATCGGATCCAAAACCGGACCAGATAGCTTAACGGTGTTCCGTTATGGTGGATGCCACGTGTCGGTCACCCTTGCCAAAGCACTGCTATGACGCGCGATTTATCATCATGGAAGTGGACACTTCCGTGATGATAATTTTGGTAATGTCATGGAACACTTCTAGGACGGCACATGTATGACTATCTTGATTCTGTCATAAAATCATCATGGATGTACATGCATGACAGAAAACATGACTTACTGTGACAAACACGTATCATCACAGAAGTGTATTTTTTTGTAGCGTCTCCACCAACGTGGATGTACGATAGCACCACCTGTCGGAACCATGCCAAAAATCTCCGTGTCTCCAATTGCGTTTGCACACTCTAATCCCATCCCTTTACTTTATTGCAAGTTGCATGCTTTACTTTCTGCTGCTTATATACTCTTTGCATGCTTGCTTGAATTGTATTGTGTATGCTTAAAATTGTGTTTATCTACCACCTCAACTTGAAAAACTTAAAAACTGCCACCTTTATTTGTTGAGGGTCTAATCACCCCCCCCTCTAGACACCTCTTCTCGATCCTTTCAACACGATATTCAGTAGTAGAAACACATTGCATGATAAAATTGACCCAACTCTCTTGGAAGCCTAATTTCAACATGATCTCCTTCAGAAAAACCCACTCCACTCGGCCATAAGCTTTATGCATATCAAGTTTGACCGCACACAATCCTTTCTTTCCATCCCTTTTTATTTTTTAGTTTGTGAAAACATTCATAAGCCACTAAAACATTATCAGTAATCATTCGTCCAGGTACAAAAGCACTCAGTGTCGGGCTAATAATTTCTGGAAGGGAAACCTTCAATCGAGCAGCCACCATTTTGGATATAACCTTGTACACAACATTACACAGGCTAAGTGGTCTTCACTGAGTTACCTTATCTGGTGAATTAATCTTCGGGATCATCACTATCGCAGTATCATTCCAACCTTCCGAGATAATGCATGTATTCATGGCTTGCATCACTTCTTGGACGAGATCATCCCCCAGCATAGGCCAAAATCTTTTATAAAAAATAGCATGGAGTCCGTCAGGGCCCGGGGCCTTTAAATCTCCTATATCAAAAAGGGCTTTTCGGACATCATCAGTCATATAAGGTACCAGGAGGGCATTATTCATCTCATCTAACACTCTTTTTCCTAACGAGGGACATAACTTCCATACTCGGCTGCCCCACTTCAGAGGTAAAAAGTTTTGAGAAATAACTCCTAATATGATTCTTTAATTCCGCTCCTTATCACCAAATACCAGTAACATCAAGAAGTTTTTTAATGTTATTCCTTTTCTTCCTGGCCGTTGCGGCATTGTGAAAAAAAGATGTATGACGATCTCCATGCATCAACCAATTAGCTCTTCCTCTCTGTAGCCAAAAAATTTCCTCTTGATCTAAAAAATTCTCTATGAGAACAAGGACTTCCTTCTGACAAGAGCGAGATTCCACATTCAGTGCTCCCTGCCTCAAATTTTCCAGCTCTTTTTTTTAATTTATTTATTCTTCTCTTTGGTCCTTTTAGAGTCTCTCGGTCCCAGGTGTGTAAATCAGCCTGCACTACTTGTGTACGTGCTGCAAGAGACGGACCAACACCCGCTAGTTTGGCCTTTTTCCATGTTGTTCACACAATTTTTCCCACCGTCTCTTCTTTAAGCCATCTAGCTTCAAATTGCTTCACATGGATTTTTGAGCTACTGAAAATATTCTCACCATAATATTCTGTGTCAAGGATTAAGGTACGATGATTAGAATGCACATGCTCCTCATTGATGATGCCCACCTTTGGGAACTTATTGGACCATTCGACATTGCATACAACCCTATCAAGTCTCTCCATAATCTCCCCTCTCCTCCAAGTGAAACAGTCACCAACATATCCTAGATCATATAACCCACAATCTCCCAAACAATTCTGAAATTCTTGCATCATTGCATTTGGTCTTGGGTTACCTCCATCCTTTTCATGAGAATACATAACTTCATTAAAATCACCAAGAACAACCCACATATACGAGGCATTAGAATGTAAATTGCGAAGGTCAGACCAAGATAAATGTTTTTCATTCCAGGCCAGATAACCATAAAATCACGTAAAGCGCAAATCCACATTATTCTCATTCATAAATATTACATCACTAAAATACAGAGACAAGTAGTTCAATTCAACTTTATTCTCGTTTTGATAATATAATACAAGACCACAAGACTTACCATCACTCTCTGATAAAAACATGGAATTAAAACCTAATTTACAACGTAGCTTGTCAGCCTTTATTTTATTTAAATGCGATCCAGATAGAAAAACTAGCTTTGGGTGCACCCGTCCTTGGAGCTCCATGAGCTCGCGAACTACCATGGGGGAGAGCATACCATGACAGTTCCATACATGATTGTATGATTGTTTAGTTTCACATGTTTACATTTATTATGCAAGGTCGTCACATTTATAAGAGACACTGCTAGCGAACATATGAAGCCCGGTCCAATTTCCTGCATAAACAAACCTTCAAACTCCCATTTACTTCACTTCGACTTTCAACTATTACTTATTTACAAAATGCAAAAGTACTTCATATATGAGTATGCACTCACAACTTGTTGCAACCAGTAAAGCTAGTGCGATTGACAATCTGTTGGCTATTGCAAGCCACCCTGTTGTGCCAAGTGCCAAAATTTATCATCGCTAGAGAGTCATGCCATCGGTAGGGTGGTTTAGGGCAGGGAGGTGGCATTCCACTACCTCCTTCACATTAGCAAGGACTTGATACTCTAGCGGTTGCGTTGGACGTGCATGAGGCGTTGGCATCGCAGGCGGCCGCGGATGCCAACGCCGCCAGCTGCGCGTCGCTCCTGCCAGCAACTGGTCCTCGTTGGCGGTGCTTCATTGACAAGGCTGGTCCGTCCATGTCCATCGTCGTACTCACCTACATCGGTAATGGACAGGTCGCGGATTCCGACAAGGAGGAGTAGGGCATGGCAGACAATGACGCCTCGTGTCTCGTGTGGGTCAGTTCGTGTCCCATGTCATACTCTTCCTCATCGGCGACCGCACCTTCACTTCCCCGAGATCATGACCATTGGACATGGACACAGAAAGGAACAACAATGACTTGGAGGCCGGATGCCTTTTGAGGCTCATGGCCGCTGACGAAGATTTAGACTAGATTAACTTCCAGATGCTTTTGTTTAGTTAAATATGTCAAAGATATATGTATTTTATCTGGTATAGATAAAACTCATCCAGTTTGCATGAAATCGCCTGGTTTGTTTAAATCTAGTTTTCATGGGGAACGTAGCATGCAATTTCAAAGAAATTCCTACGCTCATGCAAGATCTATCTAGGAGATGCATAGCTACGAGAGGGGAGAGCATCTTCATACCCTTGAAGATCGCAAAGCGGAAGCGTTTGTCAACGCGGTTGATGTAGTCGTACACCTTCATGATCCGCCCTGATCAAGTACCGAACGTACGGCACCTCTGCATTCAGCACACGTTTAGCTCGATGACGTCCTCGCCTTCTTGATCTAGCAAGATGGGCGAAGTAGTAGATGAGTTCTGGCAGCACGACGGCGTGGTGACGGTGTTGGTGAAGAACAATCTTCGTAGGGCTTCGCCAAGCACAATGGAAACTATGATGGAGGATAAACTAGAGGGATGGGGTTGCTGGCACACGGCTTGGTGTTTCTTGATGTGTCTTTGGTGCTAGCCCTGCCCCTCTATTTATATGTTGAGCCCTGGGGTCGAAACTTGGAGCAAAAGCCTCCTCAAAGTCAGTTTTGCCCGAAAGGTAGAGTCCCACTCAAACGCCATGGGCCTCGGCGTCTGGCCCATGGCCAGACGCCAAGGTCTCCGGTGTTTGGCCCCCTGTCCTCCACAGAACTCCTTTTGCACCGACTTATCGCCCCGTGGGACTGTCCCCTTGGCCTAACCATATCATCCAATATATGAATCTTTACCTCTGGACCATTCCGGAGCTCCTCGTCATGTCTGTGATCTCATCCGGGACTCCGAACAACATTCGGTCACCAACATACATAACTCATGTAGTACTATATCGTCAACAAACGTTAAGCGTGCGGACCCTACGGGTTCGAGAACTATGTAGACATGACCACGACACCTCTCCGGTCAATAACCAATAGCGGAACCTAGATGCTCATATTGGTTCCCAAATATTCTACAAAGATCTTTATCGGTCGAACCTGTCACATCCCTAATTCTGGTCTGACCTATGCTAGCTTCCATGTGAGCATCATGTTTAAATTCAAATGAAACTTGAATTGAGGAATTTTCAAAAGCCTCAGAAAACCTCTAAAAATAACCAACATTTAAATCTCATCAAATGAGTCCAAGAAAATGTTCCTGTTATTCTGTGAAAATATTGGCTTGAGGTAAAATGCTAACCAATATTTTTGGAGTCACAGAAATAATTTATTTTGGGTCTTTGATTTAAATAAATAATATATTTGGGTTGAAATTATTTCTGCTATATAGGAAATAATGTTCAAATATCTTGTAAGTTTGCATGTGACCTTGGACTAGCTCTCTGAGCTCACATAAAAATTTACAGAAAGTTTTAAAATGGTTTAGTTTCCAAACTAAATCAAAACAGAATAACAGAAATAGAAGAGAAAATAAAAGAGAGAGAGAGAGAGAGAGAGAGAAGAAACTTACCTGGCGCCACCAACCGGCCCAGCACTGCAGCAGGCCCGCCCAGCCCACCACCGCCTCCTCCCTGTCGTCTTCCTCCCCCGCCAGAAGGATGGAGGCACGTGGCCACCCCGCGCCGGCCACCTCCTCCCTCCCTGCCTGCCTGGCTCCTCCCCAGTGCTCCTAGACGATGACACGGAGACGCCACGCACCCCCTGGACCTCTCTCACTCTCTCCCGACCTCTTCCCCCTCCTCTGCTCTCTCTCCCTCTCGCGCCCGAGCGCAGCCGCAGCCGCGCGGCCGTAATGCTGTAGCCTCCGTGCTCCCCTCGCCTCCCCGATGTGCCCACGGGCATCGCCGCACCTTCCTCGTCCCCTCCGTCCAGCCACGCCTCGCCGGAGGCCCTACATCGCCGCCATCTTCATCATCTTCATCGCCGGCCACCGGAGATCCCCCTCACCGCTCCACTCGCTTCGGTACTTCCCCGAGCACGCCGAGGCCACCACTACAATCCCCGTGAAATCCTGATCATCCTCCCCCTCTCCATTTTCTCTCTAGCATGCCGTAGCCGCCGTGCCTCTCTCACCCGATAGTGCCGCCGCCAAAGCTCACCGATGATGACGCTCTGGTGACCATTTGGTCTCAGGCATGCGTCCGACGTCCTCACCGCACCGCGTAGACGCCGTAGGTGTTAACCCTGCATCGCCAAGGCCGTTGTGGCCTCGACCCCGACCTCGCACGAGCTGCAGCCACCGCCTGTGTGCTCGCTGTCATCATCTCCAGCGACTCCGAGGCCTTCCGATCTCTCTGCTAGATGCGGTCGAGCGTGAGCTACCTCCTGGTGGCCTTCGCGCATCCAGCCGTCACCCGCAGCTCAAGTCCGGCGAGTTTCCACCGCAGTTTAAGTCGCCACCGGCGAAACCCCTGCGACTGCCGATGTGGCTCCGTCATTAGGCGCTAACCAAGCCAACTAACCCCCCACCCAGAGCCACTGACAGTCGGGCCCCACTACCTAACTAACCTTGGTTAGTTTTAGTTTAGATTAAACTAACCCCACGGGCCCCATAGGTCAGTTTGACCTGGCCGCGTCACCTATTGAATAGACCCCACCTGTCAGCGACACTCACCAGCCATGGGTCGCTGACCAGTGGACCCCACTGGTCAGGTTTGACCTGGACCCGCCCTGTTGACATGCTGATGTCACAGTGACATAGTGCTGACGCAGTAAATCTATTTCTAGATTTAGTTTAAATTTAGATAATCCAAGAAATTTCCGAAAATGCCCAAAACATCTAAAATTCATAGAAAATTATCTATAACTCCAAATGAGATGAATATATAAGAAAAGTGATCAGAAAAATCCAATCTATCCATCTGTTCCATTTCATGCATGTTTGAACAACTTATGTCTGCTGATCAGGTCAAATCAATTAAATGATATTTGAATATTCACATATGGAGTTTGAATTTGAATCTTGGATTCAAACCAACTCCATTTAATCTGTTGCTAGTTGCATTAGCCCAACACACTCATATTTCCATGTCATGATCATGCATCATATTGAGCATTGCATTGATTGTGTTCTTCCTTGTTTGCCGGTAATCGTTCCCTCTCACTAGACGACGTTCTGACGATGAGTTCGATGACACCGATGAAGAGCTATTATTATCTTCAGAAGTGCCAGGAAAGCAAAACCCCCTTGTTCATACCGATACAATCCCACTCTCTCGCTTTTGCTCTCTTTTACTGCATTAGGAAAAAAACGATTCATCTGTTACATGTTGCGGTAGTTGAACCCCTTTCCATTGCATGACCTGTCATTGCCACAGTAAATAGATGAAACCCACTAGCATGAGTAGGAGTTGTTTGAGACCTGATGTGTCTACTCATTCATGCTTGTTTGTCATGCCTGCTACTGCTTAGAGTTGAGTCTGATCTGATTCATCGGGGATGAATTGGAATGGTGTTGAACATGTCCTACTGTGTGTGAGCTAAGTGTGTGAATACGATTTGGTAAAGGTAGCAGTGAGAGGCCATGTAGGAGTACATCATGGGTTGTCTCATTGAAGTCATCCTCAAGAACTGAGTTTTGTGTTTGTGATCCATGAACAACTACTACCATGCATTGGAATGCTTAAGTGCCCCTCTCGACTTATTAATCAACTCGATCTCTGTCCAGGAGTTGCAACTAGTTTCTGGTGTTTGTAGGTGGTGCTAGCAGTCTATCAAGTGGCACCCGGTATAGGTGGGCTTGGGACAGACTAGGCACACGTGGCACGGTGTAGCAAGTGGCACCCGGATGGTGGGCTTGGGAACCCTGCTCACATCGTTTGGGGCCGTGAGCGGCAACCCGGCCGGACCTCCTTCCATATGGAACCCGAATAGGCGATAAACCTGGACTAGAGACTTGTGTGGTTAGTCAGGTCATGGCTGACACCCTCGCCAGGCTTCTGCTTGAAGGTTGCCGAGATACATGATGTGTACATGGCGGTAAGTGGCGAGAGCATGTGTGAAGAAGTACACCCCCGCAGGGTTAATATGATCTATTCGAATAGCCGCATCCGCGGTAAAGGACCTCTGTGTTGGCTATATAGTTCATAGACAAGTGAAAGTGGATACTCTAAAATGCGCAACATAAAGTGTGAGTGCTATGGATGGCGTTCTCGTAGGGAGACGGGAGCGGATCCATAGTGGTGTATTGATAAGGTGAATATGTGGACTCGTGTGCGCCACCTCAAAAGAGTAACTTGCAGTTGTAGTTTAGGATAGCCACTGAGTCAAAGCTGGCTTGCTGCAGTTAAACTCCACCACCCCCCTTGTTGATACCGATTCATATGTAGTTAGTTCTGATGTAAGTCTTGCTGGGTACATTGGTACTCATGTTTGCCTATTTTATGTTTTTGCAGAGAGACTTCAGTCTCGCTAGTAGTTCCACGTGGACTTCGATGTTTAGCTTGTTACCTTCGCTACGATCTTGTGCCCTTGGCAGGATCTGGCAGATAGTCAGGCTTCTCAAGCTTTTTCATTTGTACATGTCTTTACTCAGACATGTTAAGCTTCCACATGTGCTTGTTGTTTGGATGCTCTGATTGTTGGGTCGAGTGACCCATGTTTGTAATATCTCGCTCCTTGGAGCCTATTGAATAAATACTTGAGTTGTAGAGTCATGTTATGATGCCATGTTGTATTTGCACATATCGAGCATATTGCGTGTATGTTATTGAAATGCTTGGTATGTGTGGGATCTGACTATCTAGTTGTTTATCCTTGGTAGCCTCTCTTACCGGGAAATGTCTTGTAGTGCTTCCACTGAGCCTTGGTAGCTTGCTACTGCTCCGGAACACTTAGACTGGCCGGCATGTGTCCTTTTCGTTCCTGTGTCTGTCCCTGATACGTCTCCAATGTATCTATAATTTTTGATTGCTCCATGCTACTTTATCTACTGTTTTGGACTATATTGGGCTTTATTTTCCACTTTTATATTATTTTTGGGACTAACCTATTAACTGGAGGCCCAGCCCAGAATTGTTGTTTTTTTGCCTATTTCAGTGTTTCGAAGAAACAGAATATCAAACGGAGTCCAAACAGAATGAAACCTTCAGTAACGTGGTTTTCTCACCGAACGTGATCCAGGAGACTTGGACCCTGCTCCAAGGAACAACCGAGGTGGTCACGAGGGTGGGGGGTGCGCCCTCCCCCCTGGGCGCGCCCCCTACCTCATGGGCCCCCTGTTGCTCCACTGACGTACTCCTTCCTCCTATATATACCTACGTACCCCCGAGAGATCAAAGGGAGAGCCAAAAACCTAATTCCACCACCGCAACTTTCTCTATCCACGAGATCCCATCTCGGGGCCTGTTCCGGAGCTCCACCGGAGGGGGAATCCACCATGGAGGGCTTCTACATCAACACCATAGCCCCTCCGATGAAGTGTGAGTAATTTACCTCAGACCTACGGGTCCACAGTTAGTAGCTAGATGGCTTCTTCTCTCTTTTTGGATCTCAATACAATGTTCTCCCCCTCTCTTGTGGAGATCTATTCGATGTAATCTTCTTTTTGCTGTGTGTTTGTTGAGACCGATGAATCGTGGGTTTATGATCCAGCTTATCTATGAATAATATTTGAATCTTCTCTGAATTCTTTTATGTATGATTGAGTTATCTTTGCAAGTCTCTTCGAATTATCCGTTTGGTTTGGCCAACTAGATTGGTAGTTCTTGCATGGGGAGAAGTGCTTAGCTTTGGGTTCGACCTTGCGGTGTCCTTACCCAGTGACAAAAAGGGTTGCAAGGCACGTATTGTATTGTTGCCATCGAGGATAACAATATGGGGTTTTTATTATATTGCATGAAGTTATCCCTCTACATCATGTCATCTTGCTTAAGGCGTTACTCTGTTTTTAACTTAATACTCTAGATGCATGCTGGATAGCGGTCGATGAGTGGAGTAATAGTAGTAGATGCAGAATCATTTCGGTTTACTTGTCTCGGACGTGATGCCTATATACATGATCATACCTAGATATACTCATAACTATGCTCAATTCTATCAATTGCTCAACAGTAATTTGTTCACCCACCGTAGAATACTTATGCTCTTGAGAGAAGCCACTAGTGAAACCTATGGCCCCCGGGTCTATTCTCATCATATCAATCTCCATTACTTTAATACTTGCTTTGTTTTTACTTTGCCTTTTACTTTTCACTTTGCATCTCTATATCAAAAATACCAAAAATATTATTTATCATCTCTATTAGATCTCACCCTCGTAAGTGACCGTGAAGGGATTGAGAACCCCTAATCACATTGGTTGCGAGTAGCTATCATTTTGTGCAGGTACGAGGGACTTGTGCGTGTCCTCCTACTGGATTGATACCTTGGTTCTCAAAAACTGAGGGAAATACTTACGCTACTTTACTGCATCATCCTCTCCTCTTCGGGGAAATCCAACGCAGTGCTCAAGAGGTAGCAAGAAGAATTTCTGGCGCCGTTGCCAGGGAGTTTGTGCAAAAGTCAACTATACCAAGTACCCATCACAATCCCTATCTCTCGCATTACATTATTTGCCTCTCGTTTTCCTCTCCCCCACTTCACCCTTGCCGTTTTATTCGCCCTCTCTTTCCCTTTCGCCTTTTTCTCGTTTGCCTTTTTGTTTGCTCGTGTGTTGGATTGCTTGTTTGTCGCGATGGCTCAAGACGCTACCGAATTGTGTGACTTCACCAATACCAATAATAATGATTTCCTTAGCACTCCGATTGCTCCTCTTGCCAATACTGAATCTTGTGAAATCAATACTGCTTTGTTGAATCTTGTTATGAAAGATCAATTCGCCGGCCTTCCTAGTGAAGATGCCGCTACTCATTTGAATAGCTTCGTTGATTTATGTGATATGCAAAAGAAAAAAGATGTCGATAATGATGTCGTTAAATTGAAGCTATTTCCTTTTTCGCTGAGAGATCGTGCTAAAGCGTGGTTCTCATCTTTGCCTAAAAATAGTATTGATTCTTGGAACAAATGCAAAGATGCTTTTATTTCTAAGTATTTTCCTCCCGCTAAGATTATCTCTCTTAGGAACGATATTATGAATTTTAAGCAACTTGATCATGAACATGTTGCACAAGCTTGGGAGAGAATGAAATTAATGATACGTAATTTTCCTACACATGGTTTGAACTTGTGGATGATTATATAAAAAAATTATGCCGGATTGAATTTTGCTTCTAGAAATCTTTTAGATTCGGCCGCGGGAGGCACTTTTATGGAAATCACTCTAGGAGATGTTACTAAACTTCTAGATAATATTATGGTAAATTATTCTCAATTGCATACTGAAAGATCTACTAATAAAAAAGTGCATGCGATAGAAGAAATTAATGTTTTGAGTGAAAAGATGGATGAACTTATGAAATTATTTGCTACTAAGAGTGTTTCGTCTGATCCTAATGATATGCCCTTGTCTGCTTTGATTGAGAATAGTAATGAATCTATGGATGTGAATTTTGTTGGTAGGAATAATTTTGGTAAAAACGCATATAGAGGGAATTTTAATCCTAGGCCTTTTCCAAGTAATCCTTCTAATTATTATGGAAATTCCTACAACAACTCTTATGGAAATTTTAGTAAGATGCCCTCTGAATTTGAGAGTAGTGTTAAAGATTTTATGAATTCACAAAAGAATTTTAATGCTTTGCTTGAAGAGAAATTGCTTAAAGTTGATGATTTGGCTAGGAACGTTGATAGAATTTCTCTTGAAATTGATTCTTTAAAGCTTAGATCTGTTCCTCCTAAACATGATATCAATGAGTCTCTCAAAGCTATGATAATTTCCATTGATGAGTGCAAGGAAAGAACCGCTAGGATGCGTGCTTCCAAAGATGCCTTTATTAAAGAATGTTCTTCCAATTCCTATGAAAATCAAGATGAAGATCTAAAAGTTATTGATGTGTCCCCCATTAAATCTTTGTTTTGCAATATGAATCTTGATGAAACTGAATATGATCTTCCTTTACCTAGAAGGCGTTTTAAGAATTCGGAGTTTTTAGACCTTGATGATGAAATTGATGAAAGTGGGATTGAAGAAATAAAAACCTAGATGTTGCTAAACCCACTATTTTTGATCTCAAGGAATTTAATTATGAAAATTGCTCTCTAATTGATTGTATTTCCTTGTTGCAATCCGTGCTAAATTCTCCTCATGCTTATAGTCAAAATAAGGCCTTTACCGAACACATTGTTGATGCCTTGATGCAATCTTATGAAGAAAAACTTGAGTTGAAAGGTTCTATCCTTAGAAAACTCTATGATGAGTGGGAACCTACTATTAAAATAAAAATTAAAAATTATGAGTTTCATGCCTTGTGTGATTTCGGTGCTAGTGTCTCCACTATTCCCAAAACTTTGTGTGATTTGCTAGATTTCCGTGACTTTGAAGATTGCTCTCTAAACTTGCATCTTGCGGATTCCACTATTAAAAAGCCTATGGGAAGAATTAATGATGTTCTTATTGTTTCAAATAGGAATTATGTGCCCGTAGATTTTATCGTTCTTGATATAGATTGCAATCCTTCATGTCCTATTATTCTTGGTAGACCTTTCCTTAGAACGATTGGTGCAATTATTGATATGAAGGAAGGGAATATTAGATTCCAATTTACCTTAAAGAAGGGCATGGGACACTTCCCTAGAAATAAAATAAAATTACCTTATGAATCTATCATGAGAGCCACTTATGGATTGCCTACCAAAGATGGCAAAACCTAGATCTATCCTTGCTTTTATGCCTAGCTAGGGGCGTTAAACGATAGCGCTTGTTGGGAGGCAACCCAATTTTATTTTTTGTTTTTCGTTTTTGCTTCTGTTTAGGAATAAATAATCCATCTAGCCTCTGGTTAGATGTGGTTTTATGTTTTAATTAGTGTTTGTGCCAAGTAGAACCTATAGGATAACCTACGATGATAGTTGATTTGATTCTGCTGAAAAACAGAAACTTTGCGCTCACGAGAAAAAATTCAATAAATCACAGGAACGGTATTTTGCATTGATTCTTTTTGATTCTGTTCAATAGACAAATTTTCCATGACTTCCTATTTTGGTAGAATTTTTAGAGTTCCATAAGTTTGCGTTAGTTACATATTACTACAGACTGTTCTGTTTTTGACAGATTCTGTTTTGCGTGTGTTGTTTGCTTATTTTGATGAATCTATGGCTAGTAACTTAGTTTATGATCCATAGAGAAGTTGGAATACAGTAGGTTTAACACCAATATAAATAAAGAATGAGTTCATTACAGTACCTTAAAGTAGTCTTTTGTTTTCTTTCATTAACAGAGCTCACAAGATTTCTATTGAGTTTTGTGTTGTGAAGTTTTCAAGTTTTGGGTGAATTCTTTTGATGGATTATGGAACAAGGAGTGGCAAGAGCCTAAGCTTGGGGATGCCCATGGAACCCCCAAAATAATCCAAGGACACCAAAAAGTCAAAGCTTGGGGATGCCCCGGAAGCCATCCCCTCTTTCGTCTACTTCCATCGGTAATTTACTTGGAGCTATATTTTTATTCACCACATGTTATGTGTTTTGCTTGGATCGTCTTGTATTATTTGCGTCTTTGCTTGTTAGTTTACCACAATCATCCTTGCTGTACACACATTTTAAGAGAGCCATACACAAATTGGAATTTGCTAGAATACTCTATATGCTTCACTTATATCTTTTGAGCTTGATAGTTTTGCTCATAGTGCTTCACTTATATCTTTTGAGCGTGATAATTTTTGCTCTAGTGCTTTACTTAGATCTTTTAGAGCACGGTGGTGGATTTGTTTTAAAGAAACTATTGATCTCTCATGCTTCACTTAGATTATTTTGGGAGTCGTTAATAGCATGGTAATTTGCTTAATGTTAATATACTTGGTATTCAAGATGTGTGAAACTTTCTTTTGAGTGCGTTGAATACTAAGATAAGTTTGATGCTTGATAATTGTTTTGAGATATGGAGGTGATAATATCAAAGTCGTGTTAGTTGAGTAATTGTGAATTTGAGAAATTCTTGTGTTGAAGTTTGGAAGTCCCGTAGCATGCACATAAGCTTAAAGTTGTGTAACAAATTTGAAACATGAAGTGTACCTGGCTTGTGCATCCTTATGAGTGGCGGCCGGGGATGAGCGATGGTCTTTTCCTACCAATCTATACACCTAGGAGCATGCACGTAGTGCTTGGTTTTTGATGACTTATAAATTTTTGCAATAAGTATATGAGTTCTTTTGACTAATGTTGAGTCCATGGATTATACGCACTTTTACCTTTCCATCATTGCTAGCCTCTTCGGTACCGTGCATTGCCCTTTCTCACCTTGAGAGTTGGTGCAAACTTCGCTGGTGCATCCAAACCCCGTGATACGATACGCTCTATCACACATAAACCTCCTTATATCATCCTCAAAACAGCCACCATACCTACCTATCATGGCATTTCCATAGCCATTTCGAGATATACTGCCATGCAACTTCCATCATCATATTCATGACATACATTACTTTTTTCATATTGCCATTGACATCGTATTTGTGGCAAAGCCAACATGCATTATTTTTCATACATGTCACTCTTGATTCATTTCACCATCCCGGTACACCGCCAGAGGCATTCATATAGAGTCATGTCTTGTTCTATGTTTCGAGTTGTAATCCTTATGTTGTAATCAATAGAAGTGTGATGATCATCATTATTAGAGCATTTCCCAAACAAAAAAAGAGAGAAAGGCCAAAAGAAAATAAAAAAATAAGGCCCAAGAAAAAGAAAATAAATAAAAAGGGCAATGCTACTATCTCTTTTTCCACACTTGTGCTTCAAAGTAGCACCTTGTGCTTCATATAGTGAGTCTCATAAGTTGTGCTTCAAAGTAGCACCTTGTTCTTCATGTAGTGAGTCTCGTAAGTTGTCTTTCTTATACTAGTGGGAATTTTTCATTATAGAACTTGGCTTGTATATTCCTACGATGGGCTTCCTCAAATGCCCTAGGTCTTCATGAGCAAGCAAGTTGGATGCACACCCACTAGTTTTCTTTTGTTGAGCATTCATAGCTCTAGTGCATCCGTTGCATGGCAATCCCTACTCCTCATGTTGACATCAATTAATGAGCATCTCCATAGCCCATTGATTATCCTCGTCAATGTGAGACTTTCTCCTTTTTTGTCTTCTCCACACAATCCCCATCATCATATTCTATTCCAACCATAGTGCTATATCCATGGCTCACGCTCATATATTGCGTGAAGGTTGAAAAAGTTTGAGATTATTTAAGTATGAAACAATTGCTTGGCTTGTCATCGGGGGTATAGAAGTTGGGAACATCTTTGTGTGACGAAAATGAAGCATAGCCTAACTATATGATTTTCTTGGGATGAACTTTCTTTAGCCATGCTATTTTGAGAAGACATGATTGCTTTGATTAGTATGCTTGAAGTATTATTATTATTATGTCAATATGAACTTTTGTCTTGAATCTTTCGGATCTGAATATTCATACCACAATTAAGAAGATTTACATTGAAATTATGCCAAAGTATCACTCCGCATCAAAAATTCTTTTTTTTATCATTTACCTACTCGAGGACGAGGAGGAATTAAGCTTGGGGATGCCTGATACGTCTCCAACGTATCTATAATTTTTGATTGCTCCATGCTACTTTATCTACTGTTTTGGACTATATTGGGCTTTATTTTCCACTTTTATATTATTTTTGGGACTAACCTATTAACCGGAGGTCCAGCCCAGAATTGCTGTTTTTTTGCCTATTTTAGTGTTTCGAAGAAACAGAATATCAAACGGAGTCCAAACGGAATGAAACCTTCGGGAGCGTGATTTTCTCACCGAACGTGATCCAGGAGACTTGGACCCTGCTCCAAGGAACAATCGAGGCGGTCATGAGGGTGGGGGCGCGCCCTCCCCCCTGGGTGCGCCCCCTACCTCGTGGGCCCCCTGTTGCTCCACCGACGTACTCCTACCTCCTATATATACCTACGTACCCCCGACAGATCAAAGGGAGAGCCAAAAACCTAATTCCACCGCCCCAACTTTCTATATCCACGAGATCCCATCTTGGGGCCTATTCTGGAGCTCCGCCGGAGGGGGCATCCACCATGGAGGGCTTCTAGATCAACACCATAGCCCCTCCGATGAAGTGTGAGTAGTTTACCTTAGACCTACGGGTCCATAGTTAGTTGCTAGATGGCTTTTTCTCTCTTTTTGGATCTCAATACAATGTTCTCCCCTCTCTTGTGGAGATCTATTCGATGTAATCTTCTTTTTGCGGTGTGTTTGTTGAGACCGATGAATTGTGGGTTTATGATCCAGCTTATCTATGAATAATACTTGAATCTTCTCTGAATTCTTTTATGTATGATTGAGTTATCTTTGCAAGTCTCCTCGAATTATCCGTTTGGTTTGGCCAACTAGATTGGTAGTTCTTGCAATGGGAGAAGTGCTTAGCTTTGGGTTCGATCTCTCGGTGTCCTTACCCAGTGACAGAAAGTGTTGCAAGGCACGTATTGCATTGTTGCCATCGAGGATAACAAGATGGGGTTTTTATCATATTGCATGAAGTTATCCCTCTACATCATGTCATCTTGCTTAAGGCGTTACTCTGTTTTTAACTTAATACTCTAGATGAATGCTGGATAGCGGTCGATGAGTGGAGTAATAGTAGTAGATGCAGAATCGTTTCGGTTTACTTGTCTCGGACGTGATGCCTATATACATGATCATACCTAGATATACTCATAACTATGCTCAATTCTATCAATTGCTCAACAGTAATTTTTTCACCCACCGTAGAATACTTATGCTCTTGAGAGAAGCCACTAGTGAAATCTATGGCCCCCGGGTCTATTCTCATCATATCAATCTCCATTACTTTAATACTTGCTTTGTTTTTACTTTGCCTTTTACTTTTCACTTTGCATCTCTATATCAAAAATACCAAAAATATTATTTATCATCTCTATCAGATCTCACCCTCGTAAGTGACCGTGAAGGGATTTACAACCCCTAATCGGGTTGGTTGCGAGTAGCTATCGTTTTGTGCAGGTATGAGGGACTTGTGCGTGGACTCCTACTGGATTGATACCTTGGTTCTCAAAAATTGAGGGAAATACTTACGCTACTTTACTACATCATCCTCTCCTCTTCGGGGAAATCCAACGGAGTGCTCAAGAGGTAGCAGTCCCTTCGAGGAAATGTCACGCGGTGTCTTCGGAGTCCTGTTAGCCTGCTACAGTCCAGATTCTTCGGAGTCCAGTTAGCCCAGTTGCTACAGCCCAGATTCACTCGCTGATGACCGACATGTTCGTTGCTTGGTCATGTATGCATGTCCCTGTAAGTTAGTGCCACTTTGGGTTTACGACTAGCCATGTCAGCCCGGGTTCTTTGTCATATGGATGCTAGTGACACTATCATATATGTGAGCCAAAAGGCGCAAACGGTCCCGGCCAGGTAAGGTGGCACCCGTGGAAATACCGTGCGTGAGGCCGCAAAGTGATATGATGTGTTAGATGCTAGATCTGTGTGACTTAGGATCGGGGTCCTGATATCTTTGGTATCAGAGCCTGACTACCTGCAGGATTACCAAGCCAAACTGGTCGAAGTTGAGTCTAGAAATTCTATAGTTATATAAGGGAATTGATTGTGGGATGGAACGTAAGGCTCTTTTTACTCCTTTGCCTCATGCTCTTCTGATCTGAGTCATCCTATCTTTGGTACGGGGATAAGAAACTAGGCTTTCTCTTCATTCTATCAGGATCAGGTGTTACTAATCCGTAGACTTATAGGATTGATGGTTCTAAGCTTCAAATCGGTTCCTACTACTTCCATGTAATCATGGCTAGCCTCAGATTCCTGATTCTATGATGATCGAGTGGTTATGCCACCATTTTGTAGTATGTCTCAAATCATTTCGAGCAATTACCGCCGTTATGCTGTCCGAGTCATCCCGGGTTTCTAAAACAATCTGATGCATTTGCAAATTCCTTCTTACCGCCCCAAAGTTCCTTTGGGCCAGTTTAACCACACTAGCTAGTGTGCTGAGGTACTTCATTGCCTCGGTATATTGGTTGGAGCTATTATTATGACCCTAGGTATCTAGAGTATCATCTAGTAATCTAGCCATGTTTTGTGTTCCCAGTGTCATAATTCTGGCCATCCATTCTTGAAAGCATCCCGTGGTGCCATTTAGTTAGTAGGCATTCTATTCCTGGGTTTTCAAACCTAGATTCACCCTACTTACTTTCATGTTGATAGTGTTGCTAGTTCCTTTAGGTTATTAGTAACCTTTGCATTAGCCCTCGAGGTTCATGGTATATCGTTCTTCCAAATACCATGGACTACTTATGGCAGCAGTTCCTCGCCGAACCAAAAGATCACAACCAGAGTGCTCTTGACGAGTTCTTGATTCTATGTTGTGACTCTGCCAGTTCTACCTTTCTGCATGGGTTATCTGGAAGAAATATGTTGAGCTTTGCTTGACATACTAAATCTATGCATCCGCAACTCAGAAAATCGTATGTTCCTTTGAGTTGTCCGTGTTTAGTTGTTTTCTGACCTTCGTCTATCAATTGATAGTCAAGAGTATGTGTGCATATGTGTTATCGATGCCTATTATTCTTGTAGTTCGTCAAGACATTCTATTCTGGAATGACTAGGAGAAACAAACTCCAGTACCTTGTCCACTTCGAGGATTGGGTCAAAGCAGTTGTAATCCGCAGATCAAAATGTCAATCTAGCTTTTGTTCTGTTCTACCTCGGAGTATCATCCTCTTCCATAACAAGGGTATCATGAGAATTTCACACCCTCTTATGAATTCTTGACGCAGTGATACTTCTCGCCATCATCATTCATTTCTCGGCCTCCATGTTATTGTAACTGGAATGCTGACAAGTGAACCATATGATGTGTGAAATCAATACTCCTAGCAATCCCGTTGCTGGGTAGTTAAATGGGCGATACTCTCATTCTTAGCATGCTGGGCACTGAGTCATTTTCCTGGTGCACTCTTCGATCAATGAATTTGGATTATGTGAAATTCCTTGCTCTTTTGATCATATCGTCTTGTCCTGAAAAGCAAGATTGTTCTCGAGCTTAGTAACATATCGGTGGTCCGTGATTTTCCGAATATCTTCTCGGAAGTATTACCAGGTTGTCACCTGACCGCTATGTTGAGTTCATGATCAAGTTGGTTTTCTTGTAAACCACTCTTTCTCCAAGAATCCGTGTTAGATACCTCTGAACTAATTGGTTAAGCTAAAACAACAACTTCGAGAGTTGGAAGATAAAAGCTTAATCCACTTAGTTCACTCCAAAGGGGATATCTTGCGTTTGTGTGTGTGTTGACGAGAGATGATATCTTCATCGATTGTTCCTCGTGATCGGTTGTTGAATCTATCGTCTTGTCCAAACTTTTATTTGAGTGTGGGCTATCGTCAAATCAAGTTAGAACCAACGATGTTCATAATGTTGTCTTACTCGTGGTTGTTCCTCGAGCATACACCATTACATCCTTTGGTATGACCAATACTATCACATTGTTCACATAATGGTGGAATTCCAGTGATATGGAAAATTCCATGAGTTGCTGTTGAGCCCATCAGCAACATTTTGTCTCCCCCATGATTCATGTCGAACATCAACCTAGTGTTGGAAACTTTGTAAGCAATGCCTTTGTGTTCTGTTCATGAAGCTTATGCTTGGATGGAAGAAGTGACTTCCTCGACTTGATGTGCATTTGGAGCAAGTTGCCGCCGTGAGTTCGAGAAAGATTGTTTTTGTTTCCTCTGGTACAATCCCAAGTCAATTATGCATGTGCAAATGTATTCTATGGTTTGGTAGATTAATTGCCTCCACTCCATATGTAATCCCTAGCACACCAAGCCACTGATTGATTTGTTCAAAGAAAAGAAATTCATGCGCTAATTCTGAAGGGCCCGGACGGATATGCACAAGACTTCGTTATCTCAATGATGGTTCCCAATCAGAACTTGGTAGTGTTTTATTGCAAGACTACCATGTGATCATGATTGTCTGGGACAGCGTATTCACATGTGTGTAGCAGAACCAGCTCATGTTATGGAGCTTGCTATCGTAGTTCATCTCCCGAGAGTCTCGCAATGTTATCTCGTCGATTTCTGTTGTAACTCTTCTTTTCAGACATGTGAGTGTGAAGTATCATGTTTCTAACCAGATCTGAATCTCAGGCAGATATGATGGTTGAAACATTTTCCCAAGAGCTATAATAGTGGTCTCTGTAACCGGTAACATGGATGTCGTAGCCTACACACCCAGCCAGAAGACCTATTATTGTAGTATCTTGACTGAGTAAGTTGGCCACCTCCCCATAAGGATTTCGTAGGAATTACTCCAGTAGTTATTCCTTATGGATTTTTGTGCTCCCGAAGTCCGACCTCTTACTTGATATTCTAGATACCAAACCATATCTATGAATGGGTTACGCTAGCACATCAAGGAGAACATTAGAAGCATAGTGCTAAATGTCTCTCGGTCGATTGTCCAGATTTTGTCCCCTTGGCCTTGCTAAGGTGAAATCTGAGAAGAGTTATCTTCCTTTGCATCTACATCCTCCACCAATATCCATCATGGTGGTATGTTATGTTGCCAGGACCCTTGTCACGGATATTGGTAAAACCTTGATGAATATGGAAATGCTCAAGTTCTTGAGAGCACGCACAAGCCCTAGGTGTTATCACCGGCACTAACCTGGATTGCTCCCAGTTCCCTTGGTTATGCTGTAACTTTTCAAAACAGTGGACTCACTCTCTACTGTTGAGCTTCTCTCCAGTTACTAGAATCATTCCTAGAATTTGCATTTTGTTCCCAGCTTGCACCTTCATTGTGCCATCCTACCTTGGACTACCCTTCCCAGTAATTACTGATAAGGACCATCTCCAAAAGTGGTCCCACCATGGGTTCCATCCATCTTCGGTGGTAAGCAAAATCATCCATTGCCTTGTCTTCAACAAGGTAATCCACATCATCCATTCTGGTCTGAGTATGTCATTCCTTCGGACTCCTTCAAATGATCGCTCGAGATTTGCATTAGGATGGTATAGAGAGTCTCAATGATCTCTATCTCAACAGTAACTCTTTTTGCCACTTAAGGTATTAATTCTACGAGTCACCTCCTCTAAGATGTCTCGTTATGGTATCATGGCAACTTAACTCCTCGCTACGTTGACAACCGTTCACCACCCTCTTAAGTGTGGAATTGTTGTCTACCAAGTGAACCTTCATCATCTGCTTCACTCCATCTCTCCGGATGCATGCTTCGTGTCTCAGCTCACGAAATGTTTCAATGACTCACCCTATGAGTTGATCCCGAGTTGCTCGATCTTCGAGGAGATCGATACTCTAGAGTTTTCCCTTCCTCTCGTTGTCATACTGGTTGGAGTTCTCAGAGCAAGACATCGAGACAATGATGGTGCTCCAATCAATGTTCTTATGAAGTGCAACCTGGATCATGAAGATTGTGTTAGTTTGCATTCCCCCCCCCTTCATCTTACCCTACGCTTGAATCTCCAGACGTGATTCTTGTTTAGTGGGGGTGAGTTGTCACATCTCTAATTCTGGTCGGGCCTATGCTAGCTTCCATGTGAGCATCATGTTTAAATTCAAATGAAACTTGAATTGAGGAATTTTCAAAAGCCTCAGAAAACCTCTAAAAATAACCAACATTTAAATCTCATCAAATGAGTCCAAGAAAATGTTCCTATTATTCTGTGAAAATATTGGCTTGAGGTAAAATGCTAACCAATATTTTTAGAGTCCCAGAAATAATTTATTTTGGGTCTTTGATCTAAATAAATAATATATTTGGGTTGAAATTATTTCTGCTATATAGGAAATAATGTTCAAATATTTTGTAAGTTTGCATGTGACCTTGGACTAGCTCTCTGAGCTCACATAAAAATTTACATAAAATTTTAAAATGGTTTAGTTTCCAAGCTAAATCAAAACAAAATAACAGAGACAGAAAATAAAATAAAAGAGAGAGAGAGAGAGAGAGAGAGAGAGAGAGAAGAAACTTAAGTGGCGCCAGCAACCGGCCCAGCACTGCAGCTAGCCGGCCCAGCCCACCACCGCCTCCTCCCTGTTGTCCTCCTCCCCCGCCAGAAGGACGGAGGCACGTGGTCGCCCCGTGCCGGCCACCTCCTCCCTCCCTGCCTGCCTGACTCCTCCCTGGTGCTCCTAGATGATGCCACGGAGACACCACGCACCCCTGGACCTCTCTCACTCTCTCCCGACCTTTTCCCCCTCCTCTGCTCTCTCTCCCTCTCGCGCCCGAGTGCAGCCGCAACCACGTCGCCATAATGCCACAACCTCCATGCTTCCCTTGCCTCCCCGACATGCCCACGAGCATCGCCGCACCTCCCTCATCCTCTCCATCTAGCCACACCTCGCCGGAGGCCCTGCTTCGCCGCCATCTTCATCATCTTCGTCACCGGCCCCCGGAGAACCCCCTTGCCGCTCCACTTGCTTCGGTGCTTCCCCGAGCACGCCGAGGCCACCACTACACTCCCCGTGAGCTCCTGATCATCCTCCCCCTCTCCATTTTCTCTCTAGCATGCCGTAGCCGCCGCGCCTCTCTCACCTGACAGCGTTGCCGCGAAAGCTCGCCGGTGATGATGCTCCGGTGACCATTCGGTGCAGGGCATGCATCCAACGTCCTCACCACACCGCGTAGACGCCGTAGGTGTTAACCCCGCATCGCCAAGGCCGCTGCGGCCTCGACCCGAGCTCGCCCGAGCTCCGGCCACCGCCTCTGTGCTCGCCGTCGTCATCTTCGACGACTCCAAGGCCTTCCGATCGCTCTGCTAGACGCGGTCGAGCACGGGATACCTCCTGGTGGCCTTTGCGCATCCAGCCGTCACCCGCAGCTCAAGTCCGGCGAGTTGCCGCTGTAGTTAGGTCACCGCCGGTGAAACTCCGGCGACTGCCGACGTGGCTCCGTCATTAGGTGCTAACCCAGCCAGCTAACCCCCCACCCAGAGCCACTGATATCCGGGCCCCACTTCCTAACTAACCCTGGTTAGGTTTAGTTTAGATTAAACTAACCCCATGGGCCCCACAGGTCAGTTTGACCTTGCCACGTCACCCGTTGACCGGACCCCACCTGTCAGCGACACTAACTAGCCATGGGTCACTGACCAGTGGACCCCACTGGTCAGGTTTGACCTGGACCCACCCTGTTGACCTGCTTATGTCACAATGACGTAGTGCTGACACAATAAATCTATTTCTGGATTTAGTTTAAATTTAAATAATCCAAGAAATTTCAGAAAATGCCCAAAACTTCTAAAATTCATAGAAAACTATCTATAACTCCAAATAAGATGAATTATATATGAAAAATGATCAGAAAAATCCAATCTATCCATATATACCATTTCCATGCATGTTTGAACAACTTATGCCTGCTGATAAGGTCAAATCAATTAAATGATATTAGAATATTCACATATGGAGTTTGAATTTGAATCTTGGATTCAAACCAACTCCATTTAATCTGTTGCTAGTTGAATTAGCCCAACACATTCATTTTTCCATGTCATGATCATGCATCATATTGATCATTGCATTGATTGTGGTCTTCCTTGTTTGCCGGTAATCGTTCCCTCTCACTAGACGATGTTCCGACGATGAGTTCGATTGACACCGATGAAGAGTTATTATTATCTTCAGAAGTGCTAGGCAAGCAAAACCCCCTTGTTCATGCCGATACAATCCACTCTCTCGCTTCTGCTCTCTTTTACTGCATTAGGACAACAACAATTCATCTGTTACATGCTGCGGTAGGTGAACCCCTTTCCTTTGCATGACCTGTCATTGCCACAGTAAATAGATGAAACCCACTAGCATGAGTAGGAGTTGTTTGAGCCCTGATGTACCTACTCATTCATGCTTGTTTGTCATGCCTGCTACTGCTTAGAGTTGAGTCAGGTCTGATTCATCGGGGATGAATTGGAATGGTGTTGAACATGTCCTACTATGTGTGAGCTAAGTGTGTGAATACGATTTGGTAAAGGTAGCGATGAGAGGCCATGTAGGAGTACATGGTGGGTTGTCTCATTGAAGCCATCCTCAGGAACTGACTTCTGTGTTTGTGATCCATGAACAACTACTACCACACATTGGAATGCTTAAGTGCCCCTCTCAGCTTATTAATCAACTCGATCTCTGTCCAGGAGTTGCAACTAGTTTCTGGTGTTTGTAGGTGGTGCTAGTAGTCTATCAAGTGGCACCCGATACAGGTGGGCTTGGGATAGACTTGGCACATGTGGCACGGTGTACCAAGTGGCATCCGGATGGTGGGCTTGGGAACCTTGCTCACATTGTTTGGGGCCATGAGCGACACCCCGGTCGGATCTCCTTGCGGATGGAACCTGAATAGGTGATAAACCTAGACTAGAGACTTGTGTGGTTAGTTAGGTCATGGCCGACACCCTCGCCAGGCTTCTGCTTGAAGGTTGCCGAGATACATGATGTGTACATGGAGGTAAGTGGCGAGAGCGTGTGTGAAGAAGTACACCCCTATAGGGTTAATATGATCTATTCGAATAGCCGCGTCCATGGTAAAGGACCTCTGGGTTGCTTATACAGTTCATAGACAAGTGAAAGTGGATACTCTAAAATGTGCAAGATAAAGCATGAGTGCTATGGATGGCGTTCTCGTAGGGAGACGGGAGCAGATCCATAGTGGTGTATTGATATGGTGAATATGTGAACTCGTGTGCGCCACCTCAAAAGAGTTACTTGCAGTCATAGTTTAGGAAGCGACTGAGTCAAAGTTGGCTTGCTGCAGTTAAACTCCACCACCCCCTTGTTGATACCGATGCATATGTAGTTAGTTTTGATGTAAGTCTTGCTACGTACATTTGTACTCACGTTTGTCTATTTTATGTTTTTGCAGAGAGACTTCAATCTCAATAGTAGTTCCGCGTGGACTTCGATGTTTTGCTTGTTACCGATCTTGTGCCCTTGGAAGGATCTGGCAGATAGTCAGGCTTCTCAGGCTTTTTCATTTGTAGATGTCTGTACTCAGACATGTTAAGCTTCCGCATGTGCTTGTTGTTTGTATGCTCTGAATGTTGGGTCGAGTGTCCAATGTTTGTAATATCTCACTCCTCGGAGCCTATTGAATAAATACTTGAGTTGTAGAGTCATGTTATGATGCCATGTTGTATTTGCACATATCGAGCATATTGTGTGTATGTTATTGAAATGCTTGGTATGTGTGGGATCTGACTATCTAGTTGTTTATCCTTGGTAGCCTCTCTTACCGGGAAATGTCTCCTAGTGCTTCCACTGAGCCTTGGTAGCTTGCTACTGCACGGAACACTTAGGCTGGCCGGTATGTGTCCATCTTTGTTCCTGTGTCTGTCCCTTCGAGGAAATGTCACGCGGTGTCTTCGGAGTCCTGTTAGCCTGCTACAGCCCGGATTCTTCGGAGTCCTGTTAGCCCAGTAGCTACATCCCGGATTCACTCGCTTATGACCGACATGTTCGTTGCTGGGTCATGTATGCCTGTCCTTGTAAGTTAGCGCCACTTTGGGTTTACGACTAGCCATGTCAGCCCGGGTTCTTTGTCATATGGATGCTAGCGACACTATCATATACGTGAGCCAAAATGCGCAAACGGTCCCGGCCAGGTAAGGTGGCACCCATGGGAATGCCGTGCATGAGGCTGCAGAGCGATATGATGTGTTACATGCTAGATTTGTGTGACTTACGGTCGGGGTCTTGACAGAACCGCTATGTCAACATATGTTATTCCCTTTGTCATCGGTATTTTACTTGCCCAAGATTTGATGATCGGTATCTTCATACCTAGTTCAATCTCGTTACCGGAAGTCTGTTTACTCGTTCTGTAATGTATCATCCCGCAACTAACTCATTTGTCACATTGCTTGCAAGGCTTCATATGATGTGCATTACCGAGAGAGCCCAGAGATACCTCTCTCATACTCAGAGTGACAAATCCTAATCTCGATCTATGCCAACCCAACAAACACCTTCGGAGATACCTGTAGAGCATCTTTATAATCACCCAGTTAGGTTGTGACATTTGATAGCACAAAAGGCATTCCTCCGGTGTCCGGGAGTTGCATAATCTCATAGTCTGAGGAATCTGTATTTGACATGAAGAAAGCAGTAGCAATAAAACTGAACGATCATTATGCTAAGCTAACAGATGGGTCTTGTCCATCACATCATTCCACTAATGATGGGATCCCGTTCATCAAATGACAACTCATGTCCATGTCTAGCAAATTTAACCATCTTTGATCAACGAGCTAGTCAAGTATAGGCATACTAGGGACACAATGTTTTGTCTATGTATCCACACATGTATAAACTTTCCAGTTAATACAATTCTAGCATGAATAATAGACATTTATCATGATATAAGTAAATATAAAATAACAACTTTATTATTGCCTCTAGGGCATATTTCCTTCAGTCTCCCACTTGCACTAGAGTCAATAATCTAGTTCACATATCCATGTGATTAACACCCATAGTTCACATCGCCATGTGATTAACAACCAAAGGGTTTACTAGAGTCAATAATCTAGTTCACATCGCCATGTGATTAACACCCAAAGAGTACTAAGGTGTGATCATGTTTTGCTTGTGAGAGAAGTTTAGTCAATGGGTCTGCCACATTTAGACACGTATGTATTTTGCAAATTTCTATGTCTACAATGCTCTGCATGGAGCTACTTTAGCTAATTGCTCCTAGTTTCAATATGTATCCAGATTGAGACTCCGAGTCATCCAGATCAGTGTGAAAGCTTGCATTGACGCAACCCTTTACGACGAACTCTTTGTCACCTCCATAACCGAGAAACATTTCCTTAGTCCTCTTTTAGGTATCTAAGGATAATTTTGACCGCTGTCCAGTGATGCAATCCTGGATCACTATTGTACCCGTTGCCAAACTCATGGTAAGGTATACAATAGGTTAGGTATACAACATGGCATACTTATAGAACCTATGGCTGAGGCATAGGGAACGACTTTCATTGTTTCTCTATCTTCTGCCGTGGTCGGGTTTTGAGTCTTACTCAACTTCATACCTTACAACTCAGGCAAGAACTCCTTCTTTGACTGATCCATTTTGAACTCCTTCGAAATCTTATCAAGGTATGTACTTATGGAAAGGTTTATCAAGCGTTTTGATCTATCTCTATAGATCTTAATGCCCAATAAATAAGCAGCTTCATCAAGGTCTTTCTTTGAAAAAACTTCTTTCAAACACTCCTTTATGCTTTCCAGAAAATTCTACATCATTTCCGATCAACAATATGTCATTCACATATACTTATGAGAAAGGCTGTAGTGCTCCCACTCACTTTCTTGTAAATACAGGCTTCACCGCAAGTCTGTATAAAACTATATGGTTTGATCAAATCATCAAAGCGTATATTCCAACTCCGAGATGCTTGCACCAGTCCATAGATGGATCGCTGGAGCTTGCACATTTTGTTAGCAGCTTTAGGATTGACAAAACCTTCTAGTTGCATCATATACAACTCTTCTTTAAGAAATATCCATTTAAGGAATGAAGTTTTGACATCCATTTACCAGATTTCATAAAATGTGGCAATTGCTAACATGATTCGGAAGGACTTAAGCATCGCTACGGTTGAGAAAGTCCCATCGTAGTCAACCCCTTGAACTTATCGAAAAAACTTGTATGACAAGTCGAGCTTTGTTGATAGTAACACTATCATCAGCCTCTGTCTTCCTCTTGAAGATCCGTTTATTATCAATGGCTTGCCGATAATCGGGCAAATCCACCAAAGTCCACACTTTGTTCTCATACATGGATCCTATCTCAGATTTCATGGCCTCAAACCATTTATCGGAATCTGGGCTCATCATAGCTTCTTCATAGTTCATAGGTTCGCCATGGTCTAATAACATGACTTCTAGAACAGGATTACTGTACCACTCTGGTATCGACCGTGTTCTAGTTGACCTACGAGGTTCAGTAGTAACTTGATCTGCAATTTCATGATCATCATCATTAGCTTCCTCTCTAGTTGTTGTAGGCATCACGCGAACGGTTTTCTCGGATGAACTACTTTCCAAACTGAGAGAAGATATAATTACCTCATCAAGTTCCACTTTCCTCCCACTCACTTCTTTCGAGAGAAACTCCTTCTCTGGAAAGGTTCCATTCTTGGCAACAAAGATCTTGCCTTTGGATCTGTGGGAGAAGGTGTGCCCAATTGTTTCCTTAGGGTATCCTATGAAGACACACTTCTCCGATATGGGTTTGAGCTTATCAGGCTGAAGCCTTTTGACATAAGCATTGCATTCCCATACTTTAAGAAGCGACATCTTAGGTTTATTGGTAAACCACACTTCATACGGTGTTGTCTCAACGGATTTTGACGGTGACCTTTTTAATGTGAATGCATCTGGATCTAATGCATAGCCCCAAAATGATAGTGGTAAACTGGTAAGAGACATCATAGATCTCGCCATATCTAATAAAGTGTGGTTACGATGTTCGGACACACCATTACGCTGTGGTGTTCTAGGTGGAGTGAACTATGAAATTATTCCACATTGTTTTAAATGAAGGCCAAACTCATAACTCAAATATTCACCTCAACGATCAGATCGTAGAAGCTTTATTTTCTTGTTATGATGATTCTCCACTTCACTTTGAAATTCTTTGAACTTTTCAAATGTTTTATACTTGTGTTTCATTAAGTAGACATACCCATATCTGCTCAAATCATCTGTGAAGGTTAGAAAATAATGATACCCTCCACAAGCCTCCACACACATCGGACCGCATACATCGGTATGTATTATTTGCAATATGTCATTAGATTGTTTCGTTGTTCCGGAGAACAGAGTTTTAGTCAACTTGCCCATAAGACACGGTTCGCAAGTATCAAATGATTCATAATCAAGTGATTCCAAAATTCCATCTGCATGGAGTTTCTTCATGCGCTTTACACTGATATGACTCAAACGGAAGTGCCACAAATAAGTTGCACTATCATTATCAACTTTGCATCTTTTGGCGTCAATATTATGAATATGTGTATCACTACGATCGAGATTCAATAAACCATTAAAATTGGCTGTATGACCATAGAAGGTTTTATTTATGTAAACAAAATAACAATTATTCTCTGTCTTAAATGAATAACTGTATTGCAATAAACATGATCTAATCATATTCATGCTCAACGCAAACACCAAATAACATTTATTTAGGTTCAATACTTATCCTGAAAGTATAGGGAGTGTGCGATGATGATCATATCAATCTTGGAACCACTTCCAACACACATCGTCACTTCATCCTCAACTAGTCTCTATTTATTCTGCAACTCTTGTTTCATGTTACTAATCTTAGCAACCGAACGGGTATCAAATACTCATGGGCTACTATGAGAACTAGTAAGGTACACATCAATAACTTGTATATCAAAATATACATTTGTTCACTTTGCCACTTAGATAGACATCCCTCAAGTCATCCAAATGATATTAGGACTAAATTCATGATAAATTAAAGTTCAATAAATCATATTACTTAAGAACTCCCACTTAGATAGACATCCCTCAAGTCATCCAAATGATACATGATCCAAATCAACTAAACCATGACTCATCATCTGTGTTGATCATATCCACTATATGATTCAGGTTCGACCTTTCGGTCTCCAGTGTTCTGAGGCCTTATCTGTATATGCTAGGCTCGTCAAGTTTAACCCGAGTATTCCGCATGTGCAAAACTGGCTTGCACCCATTGTATTTGAATGTAGAGCCTATCACACTTGATCATCATGTGGTGTCTCAGCATGAAGAACTTTCGCAATGGTGCATACTCGGGGAGAACACTTATACCTTGAAATTGTAGTAAGGGATCATCTTATAATGCTACCGATGTACTAAGCAAAATAAGATGCATAAAAGATAAGCATCACATGCAATCAAAATATGTGCCATGATATGGCCATCATAATCTTGTGCTTAAAAAAATCACCAAAGCAATGTCATCATCTCCATTGTCACCGGCTTGACACCTTGATCTCCATCGTAGCGGTGTGGTCGTCTCACCAATTATTGCTTCTACAACTATCGCTACCGCTTAGTGAAAAAGTAAAGCAATTACATGGCGTGTGTATTCCATACAATAAAGCTACAACCATAAGGCTCCTACTAGTTGCCGATAACTTTTACAAAACATGATCATCTCATACAATAATGTATATCACATCATGTCTTGACCATATCTGTTGGATTTCGGGTTCCGGCAGACCCTCTAGATTCGAACACTGGGGTGCGCGCGGAGATTTCGTCCTCTACCTACCTGCACCCCACTGCTTCGCTAGGATCAAGGCTATGAAAGGAACAACACAAGAGACACAGGGTTTATACTAGTTCGGGCCACCATTGTGGTGTAATACCCTACTCTAGTTTGTGGTGTGGTGGATTGCCTCTTGGGCTGATGATGAACAATATAAGGAAGAACAGCCTCGCGAGGGTCTGTTCTTGGCTGGTGCGATGAACTGCTCGGGGGAGTTCAGTCGCTCTTGCTACTGGTTTTCCAATGATGATCCTCCTGCCTCTACCTTGTGGGTGGCTAGTCCTATTTATAGGCAAAGGCCCTGGGCCTCTTCCCAAATATTGAGCGGGAAGGGCGCCAACAATTGGCCATTTTGAAGGGGAACATCTAGTACACTTATCCAAACTAAAGTTGGTCCTCGCCAGCCAAAGGCTCTGGTGGTGACGCCGGCTTGGGCTCCACAATGACTTGCTTCCTGCCGTTGCGACGGTCTTGGTCTTGTTGCACCGAAACAGATGCTTTTGCTTGATGCTCTCGCCCGCGCTTGCCCCCTTTGCACCAAAGAGGAAAGGAGGACACTGCGCGGGCTGGCGCCCGCCTGGCACCCTTGGTTGTCATGGCTCGCGTCATGGGCACCTCGTGAGGTACCCCGCCTTGATCTCTGCGCCTCCTCGCGAGCCAGCCTGACGAGGCCGTGCCTGAGGAAGCTCCTTGTTGTCCACCCCGCGAGGCTTGGCCCCTCGCGAGGGTCTTGAGCTCGTGCGGATGAAGATGGGCCGTGGTGGGCCGCCCCTTGAGCCGCGCCGCAGGCCGCAGGCAGGCAAGTCTGGGGACCCCCGTTCACAGAACACTGACAGTAACCCCCGGGCCCAAGGCGCACCCGGACTTGGCTGAGCAGAGAAGCAAAGGGGCAAGTGCGAAGCACCGGGGCCCTAACAGCATGCGGCCTCGGGCGCCGCATGGCAGTTGATTGGACGTGGGCGGCTCCGCTCCCCCACGACGCCTCGGCAACCGCATGAACTGACACGTCCCTGCATGCAAAGCGGGTCATGATTACCTGTGATCGTGGAGGCCGGCAGTTGGCCTCCTCTGGCTATAAGTACGGGATGACGCCTGCCCTTCCGGTCCATCCCCTCTTGCTTCTCCTTCTTCTTCATGGCTTCGCCAAAGAGGTCCTCGGCCGCGAAGAAAGGAAAGGCCCACCAGGTGGAGCCCGACTCTCCCCCACCCAAACACGGTCGAGGCTGTCCCCGCAAACACCCTACGACTCCCATGGTGGCTCCTCGCGGTCGCGGAGGCGATCTTCCGCATGGTGACGGGCGGCAGGCCGCCGCTGGGGGACGCGCTATGGCCGCGCGACACCCTAGGCCGCGCTCCCACTCGGCAGAGGTACTGCCGGAGTTCGTGGTGTGGTCGGCGGAACCGGCCAGCACCCGGCTCCAACTTCCTTGCTTCCTGCTAGGTGAGCTTCCGGCTGGCGCCCCGGGCGGCCTCTGGCTTCAAGCGGACGGTCGCTGCAGCCGAGCCTCCTAGGGTTCGCTGGACGTCTCTACAGCCGGGATCCTGGCCCTGACCCGCGGCTTGCAAACGTTTGCCCGCACGGGTGGTCTGGGCCAGCGGTGCACCCTTCACATCAAGTTCGACGGCGATGCCACCCTCTATGTGAGGGTGTTCAGGGAAGATGGTCGCCGCACAGAGTGTTGCCCTGAGAACGACGACCGCGGCCTTGGGACCAGCCCCGATGATGATGAAGACGACAGCGCGCGCGTGGTCGGCGGCGGTCGGGGTTCATCGAGCTTCGACGACTCTTCTTCGGGCAGCAGCTCCTCCCCTGGTGGCCGCGATCAGCCTCCGCGCCACCGCGCCCGCCTGGAGGGAGGTAGCGGGTCTGCCCACAGTCGCGCCTCGGTGAACCGCGAGGTGGAGTCCTCCTGAGCTCCGGAGGAGGTTGGGGTCTCCCCGCGAGTTGGTGTCGGGCGGGTCGTGCCTGTTTTGTTCTTTTTCCCTTTTCCTGCGCAAAGAGACAGTAGTGTAGGGCCCCACGGGGGCGTTCTTGGACTATTGCTGTTAATTATTGTGCTGCTTCCGTTATTCCTGTATTGTGCCTTTGTGCCGCACGCCTGCACGTAGAAATTACTTAGCTCGGGGAGGAGGCCTGTCGTGACCTTTGCTTCCCGAGGCCGAGGCCTCGTCGACCGCTTCACGCCCTGCGAGTGTTAGTCTAGAGAGGTAGTTCCTGGCCTCAGCTATGGAGGCGACCGACCCAGGTCCTGTGCTAGTGTCGCGGTGCCCGTGGGGCATGGACTGGAGGGGTGTTCCTGTAGTGGACCTGGGTAGGAAAGCCTCGAATGATAAGGGCAGAAAACACTCGCAAGGGTGCCCGCGTCGCTCCCTCGCGAGACGTACGGGTGAGAAATCGGGGCAGGAGAGCGAAAAACAAGGCAAAGAGTCACAAGCCAAAGGCGAAAACAACTTCAATAAAACCTCGAATGGGTATGAACAAGCCAACAACAGAAAGCAAATGAGAAAAGCCGCGTCCGGCACCTAATCTAGTCTTCGACGTCTTCTCACCAGCGCGGAGCTAAGTGCTGCCACTGGGCGTGGGAGGGAGCCCCAGGGCCTGAGGCCGGCGCTCCTGAGACTCCGGGGCATGTACAGCCCCAACTCATTATTATGTGAGAGTGTCACGGGCGGCGAGCTTCACAGGCATTGGCCTTCTTCACAGGCTCCGGGCCTTCCTTGGAAAGATAAGCTTCACAGGCGTTCGCCTTCCTCACAGGCACCGGGCCTTTTCCAAAACGCGATAGCTTCACAGGTGGTCGCCTTCTTCACAGGCTCTGGGCCTTTTCCAAAACGCGACAGCTTCACAAGCGTTTGCCTTCTTCACAGGCTCTGGGCCTTTTCCGAAACACGACAGCTTCACAGGCGTTCGCCTTCTTCACATGCTCTGGGCCTTTTCCAAAACGTGACAGCTTCACAGGCGTTCGCCTTCTTCAAAGGCTCTGGGCCTTTTCCAAAACGCGACAGCTTCACAGCCGTTCACCTTCTTCATAGGCTCTGGGCCTTTTTAGGGGTAAAACCTCCGGAGGTGCTAGATGTTCCACGCGTTCTTGACGGGTACCCCCTCCTGAGTCTCCAAGCAAGCGGAGCCGGGTCTGGAAACATGAATAACCTTGAACGGGCCCTCCCACGTGGGAGAGAGCTTATGCAGTCCCTCCCTGGAGAGAACCCGCCTGAGCACGAGGTCCCCTACCTCGAGAGTCCTGGGGCGGATGTTGCGACAGTGGTATCGCCGCAACGCTTGTTGGTATATTGCCACTCGGAGCACAGCTTCCCGGCGACGCTCCTCCCCCAGCACGAGGTCCGTCCCCCGCATGGCGTCCTGCTGCGCCTCGTCGAACGCCAGGACCCGTGCGGAACAACGTCTGACCTCGTGAGGGAGGACCGCTTCAGCTCCATAGACCAAGAAGAATGAGGTCTTGCTAGTTGTCTTGGTCGCGGTTGTGCGGATGGACCACAACACGGACTGAAGCTTGTCGTACCAACCTCGGCCGCAGGCCTCCAACTTCTTCTTGAATGTCCTGGTCTTGAGGCCTCTCAGGACCTCCGCGTTGGCCCGCTCGGCCTGACTGTTGCTCCGGGGGTGCACCACTGAAGCGTAGCATATCTGCGTTCCAAGGTTAGCACAGTATGTTTTGAAGAGGTTACTGGTGAACTACGAACCGTTGTCGGTGATGATGCGGTTCGGCACCCCGAACCGGCTCACGATGCCCTTGATGAACTTGACCGCAGAACCCACGGGGATGGTGCGGACGGCTTCCACTTCAGCCCACTTGGTGAACTTGTCCATGGCGATGTAGAGGTAGCGATAGCCCCCTGGCGCCCGCGGAAATGGGCCCAGGATATCCAGCCCCCAGACTGCGAATGGCCACGAGAGGGCTATAGTTTGCAGGCCTCCCGTCGGCTGATGGATCTGTTTGGCATGGAATTGGCAGGCCTCACAAGCCTTTGCCAGTTCGACGGCATCATTGAGCGCAGTGGGCCAATAGAATCCGCTGCGGAATGCCTTGCCAATGAGGGTCCGCAAGGATGAATGATGCCCACAGTCTCCACTGTGTATTTTTGCCAGCAGTTCCTTCCCCTGCTCCCTGGAGATGCAGCGCAGGGACACGTCATTCGGTCGCCTCCGGTAGAGCTCTCCATCCCTAATGCAGTATGCTGTAGCTTGCCGCGCCATGCACTCCGCTTCCTCCTCCTTCTCTGGCAAGGTCCCTTGCGTCAAGTAGTTCCGGAGCTCCGTGATCCAGCACCCCTTCTGAGGCTCCATCATCAAGAGCAGGCGCACTCCTGAGGCCGGGCCACAGACCGGGGCTCCCGAGGCTAGCGGCTGGGGGAGCTCCTCCCGAGGCTGCACCACACTTGACAGTGATGGCGTGGACGAGGGCTTGAAGAGCCATTCCTCGAAGACGCCAGGCTCCTAAGGTAGCCGCCTGGATGCTCATTTGGCGATGTCATCGGCATCCTGATTGGTGCCACGGGGCACATGCTGCAACTCTAGCCCCAAGAACTGCTTCTCCATCCTGCGGACCTCCGCAAGGTAGGCTTCCATGTGCTCATCCCTTGGCTCGTATACTTTGTTGGAGAAGTTGAGGAGGAGTTGTGAATCGCCCTTGATGGTAAGGCGCTTCACTCCTAGGGCTGCCGCGGCCTTCAGGCCTGCTATTAGGCCTTCATATTCCGCTATGTTGTTGGAGACCTTTTCTCCGTGCTGGAAACAGAGCTACACGGCGTAGTAGAGCTTGTCTTGAGTAGGAGATATAAGCACCGCACCAGCCCCTGCGCCGTGCCTGGAGAACGCCCCGTCGAAGTACATGACCCAACCATCCGGCGCCTCGCTTCCCGGGGAGAGGGATCGATCCTCACCAGCCTTGAGGCCTGGCGCCTCCGTCCACTCTGCCACGAAATCTGCCGAGGCGGCCCCCTTGATGACTCTTGTTGTGCTGAATTTGAGTTGAAACACTTGCAGTTCAATGCTCCACTCAGCGACTCTTCCAGCTGAGTTAGGGCTCGTGAGCACCCTTTCCAAAGGGTACACTGAGACAACCTTGATTGGGTGGCCCTGGAAATAATGCTGCAGCTTGCGCGAGACCAACAATAGCGCGAGGAGGAGTTTCTGAGGCATGGGGTACCGCGCCCTCGTGTCGCGCAGCACTGTGCTGACGAAGTACATAGGGTGTTCAACAAGGTAGGGAGTGCTGGTGTCGATGGCGCCCTCCGGAGACCGTGGCGCCTCCCGAGACAGGGGAGCCTCCAGCGGCTGGTCGCTAGGGGGAGGGGTCTCTGCTGCCCCGAGCGTGTTCCCCTGCAGCGGCTGATCCTTCTTGGCTGTGGTAGTGGCCCCTGTGGGTCTTCCTTGATTATGCTTCGCCTCGACCTGGGCAGCCACCGTGGCTTTGGTCCGACGATCCTCCCTAACCGCCATCAGGGCTGCGCTGGCGGAGTAGGGAGTGGCTGCGAGGTAGAGCACCAGGGGTTCCTGAGGGTGTGGGACCACCATTACCGGAGGGCTGGTTAGGTACCTCTTGAGATCTTGGAACGCCTTGTCGGCCTCTTCAGTCCATTCAAAGGGTTCCTTTTTCTTCATCAGCTGGAAGAAAGGCAGCGCTCGCTCCCCCAACTTGGAGATGAAGCGCCCTAGTGCTGTCACGCGCCCAGTGAGCTTCTGCATTTCTCTGAGGGTCTTTGGAGGGCTCATGTCCTCGACCGCCTTGACCTTTTCTGGGTTAGCTTCTATGCCTCGATGGGACACGAGGAAGCCCAAGAGCTTGCCCGAGGGGACCCCAAACACACACTTCTCTGGGTTGAGCCGCAGGCTTACAGCGTTGAGGCTCGCGAAGGGTCTTGTATCAGGGTGTTGGCCTCGCGAGACTTCACCACAATATCATCGACGTAAGCCTCAACATTCTTCCCGAGCTGCGGGCCCAAGGTGATGTGCATCAGCCGCTGAAAGGTCGCCCCTGCGTTGTAGCAGTACACCCCACACGGGGTTAGGAAAGCCGTTTTTTCCACATCTTTTACCGCCATCTTGATCTGGTGATACCCACAGAAGGCATCCAAGAAACATAACAGATCACACTCGGCAGTGGAATCGATGATCTGATCGATGCGGGGGAGCAGAAACGGATCTTGCAGGCAGGCTTTGCTGAGGTTGGTGAAGTCGACACACATACGTTCCTTCCCCCCTTTCTTTGGCACGACGACTGGGTTGGCCAACCAATCCGGGTATCGGACCTCGCGAATGACCCCTGCAGCTTCCAACTTGCGGGTCTCTTGGATGATGAAAGCCTGCTTTTCCGTGGACTGCCGCCTTGCCTTCTGCTTCACGGGGCGAACATTGGGGCACACCTTGAGGTGATGCTCGATTACGCCTCTAGGGATCCCCGCCAGCTGATCTGGCTCCCATGCGAATACCTTCTTGTTTTCCTGCAGGAACCTGACCAGGGTCTCCTCCTGCTCGGGCTCAAGGTTGGTGCCTATGGTGAAGGTGGCGTTATTGGATCCGTCCTTGTCGACCAGTATCTGCTTAATTTCTGCCTTGTCTTTGGTGAACAACTGTTTCTTCTTGGCTGGCGCAGCCCCCTTGGGCTCAAGGGCGTCTGAGTCGGCAGTCTGCGCCGATGCCGCCGCCTTGAAGGCGAGCTTGAGCACTTGCAATGCATCCCTAGTGTCTCCGGACATGGTGAGGACGCCGCTGCTCCCGGGCATCTTCATGAGGTTGTACGCTAGGTGAGTCGTGGCCATGAATCGGGCATGCGTTGGGTAGCCGAGGATGGTATTGTATGGGAGGCTGATGGGGGCGATGCCGAAATTGATTAGCTCCGTGCGGAAGTTGTCGTAGGTGCCGAAGGTTACCGGGAGGCAGATCTGCCCCAGGAAGGTGGACAACCCACCCTCGACGCCCAAGAAGGGCCGGCTGGGCTGAAGTCGCTCCTGTGGTATGTGAAGGAGGCTGAAGGCTTCAATCGAGAGCACGCTGAGGCCCGTGCCGCCGTCGATGAGAGTCCTGGTGACGGCCACCTGGCAAATGGTGGGGGTGCACAGCATCGGGTGCACGCCCGAGCAGGCTGAGTTGGAGGGGTGGTCCTCCGAGCTGAAGGCCAGATCGGCCTTGGGCGCCGACCGACCTGAGGGAGCCCCCTGCCGCGTGGAGGCAGCGCCGACATGGCGGACGAATGGCTTGACGCGGCGGCTCGAAGGTGGCGCATGCGAGCCGCCCAGGAGGGCCGCGATGACCGGGGTGCCAGCGCGGCGTGCTGGGTGAGGAAGAGGTTGCGCAGCTCTTCCCAAGGGGCCAGGGAAGCCGCCGGCAGGTGGAGCAGCCACATGCGCGGGGCGTCGGTGAGGGCCATGGGAAGCCAGTCAGCCATGGCCCCATCGTCGCCTCCTGCTTCGAGGATGGCCTCCTCGTACGCCAGCAGGAAGGCCAGCAGATCAGTTGTGCCGTTGTAACGCGGCGGTGCCGCCGGCTTGAACTTGTTCGGCCACCGCGCTTGTCGCAAGGCTGGGGCCAAGGCTCGGAGCCCCCTGGCCCCCGCGCTAGCGCCGGCGACCGGAACGGGTGGCGCGCTGCTCATCGCAGGGCGAGTCGTGGTATCGGCGGAGAGCGAGTCAGCAGAAGGGAAAGCTTCGGCGCACCCCTACCTGGCGCGCCAAATGTCGGATTTCGGGTTCCAGCAGACCCTCTAGATTCAAACACTGGGGTGCGCGCGGAGATTTCGCCCTCTACCTACCTGCACCCCACCGCCTTGCTAGGATCTAGGCTATCAAATGAACAACACAAGAGACACAGGGTTTATACTAGTTTGGGCCACCACTGTGGTGTAATACCCTACTGTAGTTTGTGGTGTGGTGGATTGCCTCTTGGGCTGATGATGAACAATACAAGGAAGAACATCCTCGCGAGGGTCTATTCTTGGCTGGTGCGATGAATTGCTCAGGGGAGTTCAGTCGCTCTTGCTACTGGTTTTCCAATGATGATCCTCCTGCCTCTACCTTGTGGGTGGCTAGTCCTATTTATAGGCAAAGGCCCTGGGCCTCTTCCCAAATATTGAGAGGGAAGGGCGCCAACAATTGGCCATTTTCAAGGGGAACATTTAGTACACTTATCCTGACTAAAGTTGGTCCTCGCCTGCCAAAGGCTCTGGTGGTGACGCCGGCTTGGGCTCCACAATGACTTCCTTCCTGCCGTTGCGACGGTCTTGGTCTTGTTGCACCGAAACGGATGCCTTTGCTTGATGCTCTCGCCTGCCCTTGCCCCCTTTGCACCAAAGAGGAAAGGAGGACACTGCGCGGGCTGGCACCCACCTGGCGTCCTTGGTCGTCATGGCTCGCGTCATGGGCACCTCGTGAGGTACCCCACCTTGATCTCTCCGCCTCCTCGTGAGCCAGCCTGACGAGGCCGTGCCTGAGGAAGCTCCCTGTCGTCCACCCTGCGAGGCTTGGCCCCTTGCGAGGGTCTTGAGCTCGTGCTGATGAAGATGGGCCGTGTTGGGCCGCCCCTTGAGCCACGCCGCAGGCCGCAGGCAGGCAAGTCTGGGGACCCCCGTTCCCAGAACGCCGACAATATCACATCACAAAATGCCCTGCAAAAACAAGTTAGACGTCCTCTACTTTGTTGTTGCATGTTTTACGTGGCTGCTACAGGCTTCTAGCATGAACCGTACTTACCTACGGCACAAAAACCACAATGGTGATTTATCAAGTTTGTTGTTTTAAACTTCACAAGGATAAGCTGCAGTCAAATTCGATTCAACTAAAGTTGGAGAAACAGACACCTACTAGCCACCTTTATGCAAAACTAGTTGCATGTGTGTCGGTGGAACCGGTCTCATGAACATGGTCATGTAAGGTTGTCCCGGGCCGCTTCATCCAACAATACCGCCGAATCAAAATAAGACATTGGTGGTAAGCAGTATGACGATCACCGCCCACAACTCTTTGTGTTCTACTCATGCATATCATCTAGCATAGACCCGGGTCTGATACCACTGATGGGGAACGTAGCATGCAATTTCAAAAAAATTCCTATGCTCACGCAAGATCTATCTAGGAGATGCATAGCTACGAGAGGGGAGAGCATCTTCATACCCTTGAAGATCGCAAAGTAGAAGCGTTTGTTATCGCGGTTGATGTAGTCGTACACCTTCATGATCCGTCCCGATCAAGTACCAAACGTATGACACCTCCGCATCCAACACACGTTCAGCTCGATGACGTCCTCACCTTCTTGATCCAACGAGACGGGCGAAGTAGTAGATGAGTTCTGGCAGCACGACGGCGTGGTGACGGTGTTGGTGAAGAACAATCTCCGCAGGGCTTCGCCAAGCACAACAGAAACTATAACGGAGGATAAACTAGAGGGACGGGGGTTGTCGGCACACGGCTTGGTGTTTCTTGATGTGTCTTTGGTGCTAGCACTGCCCCTCTATTTATATGTTGAGCCCTGGGGTCGAAACTTGGAGCAAAAGCCTCCTCAAAGTCGTTTTTGCCCGAAAGGCTAGAGTCCCACTCGGACTCCAGTACTAAACGCCACAATCCTTCGCGTCCGGCGTTTGGCCCCCCGTCCTCCGCAAAACTCCTTTTGCACCGACTTATCGCCCCGTGGGCCTGACCCCTTGGGCTAACCATATCATCCAATATATGAATCTTTACCTCCGGAACATTTCAGAGATCCTCGTCATGTCCGTGATCTCATCCAGGACTCCGAACAACATTCGGTCACCAACATACATAACTCATGCAGTACTATATCGCCAATGAATGTTAAGTGTGCGAACCCTATGGGTTCGAGAACGATGTAGACATGACCGAGACACCTCTTTGGTCAATAACCAATAGTGAAACTTGGATGCTCATATTGGTTCCCACATATTCTTCGAAGATCTTTATTGGTCGAACTGCTATCACTACAAAGAAAGACACATCTGTGACATTTTGGGCCGAACGAAATTTTTTCCTGTCATACTTATGACAGTTCTATGACGATAATTGTGACAAAACCCGGTATCATCATAGATGTGGTGAGCTCCTACTTCTATGACAAAAAATCATGACAGAAAATGGGCTTTTCGTCCTAGGCGGGCTGGAGACGCAGTTGCATGACATTCTTTGGGTCGTCCATGATGAAAAAACCATGGTAGAAGTGAGGGGGAGCAAAATTTCGAGGAGTTTCCGTTTATGGTGGGTGGTCGGGGGCCGAGCGATGCGCGTTTCTCTCGTACACGTATGCATGTGGGTGCGAGGCGTTGGGCTCTAACTGAACCCGAGCGAGGCGTTCGCCTACTGAACCCGAGCGATTACACTACAGGCTATGCGTTACTGAACCTGAGCGATCGAGCGATTCCTTCGCTACTGCTACTAACTGAAGCCGATCGATGCTGCCTCTGGATGGATAGTGAGTGTTGTTAGGGGGTTTGGATGAACAGTTCTCGGTGGGGGTTGGATGAACAGGACCCCATGGTGTTCCCGCTGGATGAACAGGACCCCGATCGATCGAGTCGGTTGGGCGTGGATGAACAAGACCCCGTGGAGGGCTGGTTGAACAGTAGCCGGTGGTGGGCTTGTTGAACAATATGCAGTGGAGGGCTAGATGAACAGTAGCCCGTGGAGGGGTGGTTGAACAGGACCCCGTGGAGAGGGCTAGTTGAACAGTAGCCGATGGAGGAGCGCGCGGTGGAGGCTGGATGAACAGGAGCCCGTGGATGAACAGTCGTAGGTGGAGGCTGGAGGAGGTCGACGGTGGATGAAGAGTAGCCCGTGGAGGCTGGAGGAGGTCGATGGTGGAGATGAACAGTATCCCGTGGAGTCCCGTTTTGCGGTATGCCACACCCCTTCTAATGAACAGGACCCCTGTTTTGACCGTAGCGCTCCAACACAAGTCCGTTTCCTCCGTTTTGCGGTACGCCACACCCCTCCCGATCAACAGGACCCAATTTCGACCATAGGAGGTCCAACAGAATCTCGTTTCGTTCGTTTTGCGGTACGCTAGACCCCTCCCGATGAATAGGATCCCGTTTCGAACGTCGCCGATCGAACACAAGGTCGTTTCCTCCGTTCTACGGTACGCCAGACCTCGTTTCCATCGGCTGTTCTGTCCAAGCCCTCCCAATGAACACGACGATGCATTCCATTAAGACCCAGCCGGTTGGCTCCCCATGAACACAACGACGATGCAGTTTCTCCATTCCGACCCAGCCTTGTACACGAGCCCTGGCTGTACATATGCGCCAGTAGGCGCTTGAGACCCCACCCGTATGTACGTACGTGGCCGTATTTTCTTTCTTGCACCCTGGCCGCTGTATGTACGTGTACATGCTATGTGCGCGCCTCTACATCGACCAATATGTACGTACACGTTCGCGACCAGAATGACAACGCTACATACGCTTCGACCAGGTGGGTCCCGACTGTCAGGCACTTCCTTGCGTGCGAAGATGTAGCTGGTGAGTCCCAGCAGTAAGGGGGCAAATCATTTTTTGCCCGTAATATGGACGCACTTCCTTGCGTGCGAAGATGTAGCTGGTGGGTCCTAGCAGTCAGGGGAACATTTTTTCGTGAAGTATGGTGGCCTGTCCGATGGGTCCCTGTTGTTAGGTGGAGGAATCATTATTTTATGTGTAATAAGGAGGCACTTCCTTGCGGCTGCCGTGGACCCAGCTGTCAGCCTCTCCACGTATAGTACTCTTCTGATGGAAGTCGTTCCTTGACCACGTTGACCACGCCACGCCGAGAGCATCAGGGCGGTGGATGACGGCGAGGCCTAGGATGGGGACGGCGTGGAGCCGAGGAGGACGTGGTAGTGGAAGCCCGCGCGGAGAGGAGTACGAGGGTTCACTGGTTCGGCTGTGGTGTGAGGCTGTCGTCGCCGCAGAATAACATGGGGTGTGGGTGAGTAGAGGGATGGCCTGGCCAGCGGTGGGAGTAGTAGGGGCGAAGAGACCTCCGCGGCATCACAGCCGTCCACGGGAGGCAGGAGCACGCGGCACGACTGGCGCTGCTTTGGGCGGCTGGAGCGAGAAGACCGGATGTACATTATACGATCACTGCAGCTAGAATCGTTTATATTGACGAAGTTGACAAAGCCCTTGGTACACGTCAACTTAGTAGGCCCATAGGTCAGCCTCCGAAATGGTGCGCCCCAGATGTCAGGGGGAGGAATCATTTTTTGGGCGGCTGAAGCAAGAATATCCGAGATTGAAGAAGAAGCACGACATCTGTTGGATCGACATCCAACGGCCACAGCTACTAGAACCGTGTGTTGACTATAAGTTGACAAAGCCTTGCATACGCGTCTACTTAGTTTTTTTAGGGGACGCGTCAACTTAGAAGGCCCACAAGTGTGTGGTAGAGAACATATAGCCCATTTGCGATTTGTAAGAATGTACAACCCATTTCTAAATTCTAATGGAATTTACTACAGCCCATTTATAGTTTGTTAAAACTACATCCCATTTTCTAGCTAGGACAACGATTAATAATTTCAACCAACCGCTCAAAACAGAATTCAAAAAAAATTCCCACATTTTGATGGGATCCGAAATATTTTTATCCGAAATTTCTAGTCAAATTAAATATAATTTCAAAATAAAGTTGTATTACGTTAAAATCCAACGAAATATTGCGCGCGCAACAAGTAATGAAATTAAAATTTTCAAATTCCAAAAATAATATTTTTTTAAAGTAATTACGTGTTTGGTGCATTTTTTTATAGTCACTGCCCAGTTATTATAATTACATCCCATTTATTATTTCTTAAAGTCCATTTTCTTGTTAACCCTAATGCTTAGCTCCTAGGAAAGTTTGCAGCCCAGCGGGGTGGATAATAACAAGTTGACCCGGATATTGTGTACAATTGTCGGCCCAGCTGCATTGCTCATGTTAAAAAAAGGCATGTGTAGTACAGTACAACATAACATGGCTACTCAGCCCACATTCAGCGACGCCGGAAAGGCCCAAACAAGGCTTTTGTACAACTTTTTGAAGTCACTGAGCTCAATTAATAACTTAAGAAAGAAGTTAGATTATAGTGGAACCCAATTAAAAGCTGTCGCGAGCAAAGAAATAATTCAACGAGTCCCACTTGTGCGTGTGTGTGTGTGTGTACAGAGCGACCCATCGGTTGATGCTCGTCAATACTTCTTTCAACCATATGCATTGTTGATGCTTAGTAAAAACTTATATAGTTGACACAATCATATAGAACATCATAGCACACTGAACTTGCATACAAAAATTTCACGCAGGCGGCACAATCGGGATGGAAGCAATGGATCGCTACGGGTAGGGCTATGTTGAAACCAACGAACTTGTACATAATGGTTCATCGTCTTTATCAATGACGGGGAAATATCTTGAATGTTGTGTAAAGAAAATAGACAGACAACACAATAAGTTCTGCTAGCACATTAAGTTGACATACAACCCTTTCTAAAAAAGTTCAGGTACAAAATTAGAATATGTCACAATCAAATGTACTGGCACATCAGTGCTTCACACCCACAGCTCGGATTTAACTAGTATCTAACAAGATTCAGTTGTTACCTCAAATAAGAGCACATCCAGGAAGCCAATCCTGCCTCTTCTCCCAAAGAAGGAGTAGCCTCCGCCGCGCGATGGAGTAGGCCCTGTGCCATCCATCGTTCCGAGCAACATGGGGAAAGTCTGACGTTGACTCCTGTAATGGACGTCATCAACGGACCCTGGCACCAGCAGTGGCGGCAGGACTTCGATTGATGAATTGACCACTTCTTCGACATGCACGAACACTCGATACATGTACATCCTTAACGTGGTCCGCGGCGGCCTTGGTGGCGATGAATAGTACAACCCCGGTTCCTGCACCGGTATCTCAACACCAATCACCTTCGGTATGGTGGACGGCTTCTTCATCCATGCCATAACCATCAGAGCCGAGCTGTCTGGAGGAACAAACATACTTACAAGCTCACCTCCAAGGTCGTTGATAAGCTCATTGATGGACTCGCTGTTCCAAGCACGTCGAGGCATGCTGTGGAAGGTAAGCTCTATTAAAAACTCAAGATCAGAGGGCACCGAGCCCCATCCTGGGTGCCACCGATCAAAGCTCACGAGCGCGCCATCCTAGAACAAACGCCGGGAAGATTCAAACACACGACTGCAGTCGAAAGTTGTCTGGAACTTGACGAAGAAATCAGCCGGTGGCGGACAGACTTCGACGAGCAAGTCACTTATTTGGATGTCGTGCGCAATGCCAAGAGCTTTGACAAGGTCGTCCGGCGAGACGGGAGGCCGGTCGCCATTGATGGTTACCATCAACACTTTGCCGGCAAACTAGTCGTCAAGCACCGCCATGCCACTTTTGAGCGACAGCACACAGCGACCGAAGGCAGGACGGACCTCAGGATCTCCGACTCAGAGATCCGCGTTGACCAGCGACATGATAGTGCGCTTGAGTCCAGGGAGTACAGGAGGGGGATTTGGGGGAACTGGAGAAGGAATGAAGATTCTAGAGGTGGGGGAGGGGCGGGAGATTGGGGAAGAAAAGGTAGCATGAATTTCGAACACGCGCCAATATGCTCTCTCGGCGCAAGCACACAAAAACACCGGTGGCACCCACATGTTGGCCTAAGAGTCCTTATTGTTTCTTTTTTGGAGTGTCCGACCTTTTTTTTGAGGATTTTTTGAGAGCTCGGCCAGAGAGTCATAGTTGACCTATTTGGCATTGCGTTACTACTTGTCCCATATTCAACGATGCCTCACTGGCCCAAACAAGTGTGCATCATCGAAAATACACTAAGCTCAAATTATAACTTGAAAAAAGGAGATATACTCTGAACACTTGAGAATGGTGATGCCCTCATTTAGCCCACCAGTAGTTTGAGACAATAAACAGTTCGAAACAACGATATATACAACATTCAAACACTGACTAGTGACTACTATTGACATAAATAGCAAGACATGATAGTTCATAAGAAGTCTTGCTACACCACCAAAATGCACCCATGTGCAGCGCTCAGACTCTCGTGATCCATATGAGAATGGCATTCTAAACAGAGGTAACTATTACATAGTAAGAGTGACATAGACGAGGATGACCAAATGACAAGGAATATGCATAACAAAAGAGAGAACTACCCATCCAGAACAAGCAGCAAAGACAAAAAGTCATTCGAAGAGTGATGATCCAACACCATCCTAATTTGCAGCCCCGCTTCAGTGACCAGTGATCCGGAGACACCAGTACTCCACCCTTTCGACGCAACAACCCAATTACCTATCAACCTAAAGGCTTGAACCACATCACTGCCTATCGTAATTGAGACATCCAAGGATCAAAGTTATCCAGATGCCTTTGTCATTCTCACCTTCTTTTTGCTGCAGGATGTATTGTTGACAATCAGGGGAGTTTGCTCCTGAACTCCTAGGGCTCACCGTGTAGACACAGTTTTCCATAGCAAACAGAGCCTCTCTGCCATCAAGGTCCTTGCCAATGGTGATCTCCTTGTTAATCGAATAATTGAGTCCGAGAAATAGAAAGTGTGAACCAAGGCTATTTACCCGCCTCCAACTCAAAAATCCTGAAGGCCCCAACATGCTGTTATCCTGCTCATAGACGTAACAGCCACTGTCCGGATACTCACGTATTTCACGGTGCTTGTATATAGTGGGGTTTTTGGAATATAACTTTTCCGGCTCATGTGTCCGAATGATCATCAATCTTTTGCCATCGTATGATCGAGCGAGGAACCAGTTGTGCTTCCCTGTTTTTGGCAAAGGTGGTGTGATTACAAAGGTTAGTAACTGTAGGGGCACTTCATCATATAAAAAAGGACAAGCATTGTTAATGTAAGATCAACATTGTTCATAGTTTGAGTAGGATAATGCAAGAAACATCATTGATATGTCCCCGTTGGAACTGGGAGGAAAATACATGGAAATGTATACTGGGTTTGAAAATATAGAACCACCATGCATGGTTATACTCATGTTATCTCGCAATTGATTCTTCACAGGAAACTACCATGTCATGCATGTTATGTAATCATGTTCTGTCCTCACAAAAAAATTCTTCAAGGTAACTAACAGACAATGCATTGTTATATACTTGTGTTCTGTGGGCAAATTTTTTGTGAGGATATTATTCTAGCCATTGATTGTTGAAGGGCGAATATAGGTATGTACACATGGTAAGCATTACATGATTTCACTACTTCCAAATATAGAGTTCTCCATATGCACATTTACTTCCCTAATGTATGGTTAGATGAAACCAACAGTGTGGTGCATGTTTCTACATCATGAAAATGAGGAAACTAACATGGCCATTTATACACACTCATATTTAGTAGTAGTATATAGATTTGTCGGAGTAATGGGCCACGGGTAGGCTAACCCAAGCCCCAGAACCTTTCAAGACATTGGGATCAGTAGCACCGCTTATGCCCAGTTCCAGGGACGACTCCAAGTTATGCCGAGTCCCAATGACGACTCCAAGTAATGCCGAGTCCCAGGGACAACTACAAGTTATGCTGAGTCCCAGGGACGACTCCAAGATGAGCCGAGTCTCAGACGGTGACTCCAGGACGAGCCGAGTCTCAGACGGCGACTCCAAGATAAGCCGACTCATGGCCGGAGACTTCCGGAGAGGCCGGCTATGGAGAGTCGGCCCGCGACTCCACCCTCGTCTCGAAGGGAGGGGTACGGCCACGACATGGCTGTCCCCCCTGCTTACAAGGGGCCGGCATGGCTACAGTAAGCCATATCGCTGAAGATCTCCGGCGAGGCGCGACACTGTTGCCATGCCTGCCCTGACCTCAGCCACAGTGGGCAGCGCACTGTGCCCACTGCGCCTGCCTATATGATCGAAGGACGGCGGGGCCGCCTGTCAGTGGGTAGACAGAAGACGGCACGAGCGCCCTGAAGGCGGACCCGTGGGAGTCGGCCCCCTGGAGTTGGCCGCCCCCTCCCACAGGCCCCGCGCGCCATTAATCAGACAAGATAGGGAATGGCGACAGTGAACGTACGCCGGACAGCGGCGCTGTTGCCATGTCCATATGACCAAGCCAGCGTCATCAGGAGTACCGCTACAGTATCAGGCCTGTCCATGGGGCCCGCCAGCCGGCGGGCCCCAGTAGTCGGCAAAGAGGACGACGGCCTGAGAGACAGACGGCTGGGACCCGCGCCCAGCCAGATTACCATTGTACCCATGGGGGGTAGGCCTATATAAACCCCTAGGGAAGCCCATGCAAAGGGTTCGGACCCAAGTAGAGATATACCTTAGATCATAGGAAGGAGAGAGCTAGCCTTGCCCTCTCCTACCTCCAGAAACAGCTCCAGGAGCACCATTGTAACCACTTTGCCATAGTGACCATGCGGAGACCCCGCAGAGCAGCAATAGGGGTGTTATCTCCTCGGAGAGCCCTGAAGCTGGGTAAGTTCCGCCGGCGTGCATGTCTTCGCCTCATCCCGCTTCCGGGCACCGGCGACGTTCTACTCGCTCCCACCATGATAAGCCATCCTTTGGCATATGTCGTACCCAACCCCCGACATTTGGCGCCCACCGTGGGGCGAGGTGCACCGTCGTCCGGAGACCTACTCTGGGCGGGAACCCTTTTCCTCCCTGGCGAGCGTAGCCAGCCCGGCACGCCTGATGGAGTTTGCACCGACGCGCTGCACGGTGCTGAGATTGCCTGCGCGGCCGCAGCCTCGCCGAGCTTATCAGTGAGGTTTGCCTCTCCGACGAGCCTGCGTCCGACGCAGGCACGAGCGGCCCCGAGAGCCTCCTCGCGGGTCTCCTCGACCAACTCCATGTCACCGGCGACCCTGCCATGGACCTAGAGTCCATAGGATCCACCGACCCGATGCTGGTCGACTCCGACACGGCGTCGCTCGACGCATTTCCCACCAACGTGGTGGTCTACGACGAGCCGCTCCCTTGTGAGGGAAGTGGCGGGAGCACCGTCACGGAGGTTCTCGTCCTCGATCACAGCGAGCGTTCCGGTGAGGGAGCGCACGACCCGCTCGACGTGGCTCTGCGAGACCTCACCGCGCCGATTCTGGGAGACACCGACGCCGAGACGCTGGAGGCACGCCGCCTTCAGCTTATCGAGGGTGCAAAGAAGCTGGCAAGCATGAGGCGCTTGTCAGAAGCCTACCAGCGCAAGATGGATCGCGCTGTGGGCGGCTCGCCGGCTTCGACTGGGCCTAGCCGCCTAGGCGCGGTCCGACAATGCGGCGCGGCAATCGCCAATCTGTCCGGGGCTGATCGCCCTGTGTATGCCACGCCCGCGGAGAACATCCACGCCGCCCAGGCGGCGGCAGACGAGCTCGACAACTTTGAGGGCGATGAGCGCCGCATGATGACGGAGCGAGTTCAGCAGCTCCTCAACATGGCTGCCGCGCAGACCAAAGCCGGCTGCTGCACAGAGGCGCCGCAACGACAAAACGACGACCCGCCACCCCGTCGAGACCAAGGCGCGACGTCTCGGACGCCGACTGGCGGGGCCCATGGAAAGAAGGACAAGGAGCCGGCTGTCAGCCACAGTCGGACTCGCATCACTATCGAGCGCGATCAATACGGCCGTCCCAAGGCGGTGGAACGGCGGGACGACTATCTGCCTTCCCCTCCTCTCAGAGAAAGGCGAGTCTCCCCGCCGCCCGTGGAACCTCCGACTCTCGGCGACCGTCTTGGCCGCCGATAGGGAGTCGGAGAGAACGATGCCCGCCACCGGATCGACCGACTCCACCGATCCTTGGCGCTGGAAGAAGAAGACGAGTTGCGTCCTCCCTACTTTGGACCCCGCATCCGAGATGAGCCCTTCCCCAAAAGGTTCACGCTCCCCCGAGACACGCCCAAATACACCGGCACCGTGAAGCCGGAGGATTGGCTGATCGACTACTCCACAGCCGTCAATATAGCAAACGGCAACAAGCGTGTTGCCGTAAGATATGTCCCGCTCATGCTCCAGGGCTCGGCTCATGGTTGAACAGTCTAAAGCCTCGCAGCATCAACAGCTGGGTCGACTTCACCGAGGCCTTCGTCCGCAACTTCACGAGGACGTACAAGCGACCTCCCAAGCCTCGCCAGCTCTCCTTGTGTGTGCAAGGCCCCAACGAATCCACTCGCGACTATCTCACGCGCTGGGGTGAGCTCTGGAACTCCTGCGAAGGTGTGCACGAGGTGCAAGCTATCAAGTACTTTACTGCCGGGTGCAGAGAAGGAACCCTCCTCAAGCACAAGCTTCTCTGCGACGAGCCGGAGACCCTCGATGAACAGCTGATCACGGCAGACAAGTACGCCACGGCCGACTCCTCCATCAAGGCGGAGATTCAAGTCAGCGCGACTGGCAAAGTTGCTCCTCAGGCTCCAAGAACTCCGGCTGGGGACACCAGTCGGCGGCAACAGCAGAACGACCACAAGCGCAAGGCCCCGCAGCCGGCTTCCAACAGCTGGCAAGTGGCAACAGTCGAAGACCAACAACCGGAGGGACTGCCTCCGGCGAAGCGGCAGAAGGGCGGCAAGTCCAACTGGTTGCCGGCTTTCTCCTACGAGCAGACCCTGGATGGCCCCTACAAGTTCCACAGTGGCGCGAAGCTGTCAAACCACACCACCTCGAAATGCCACTGGCTGACCAGAATCGCCAAGGGAGACGACCTACTCCCTCCCCCGCCTGCTGGGCCGCCTCCACCACAGCCGCCCCAGCAGCCGGCTGTCAGGCCAGTCGGCGCGATACAAGACGAGTTCCCAGATGAGCATGGAGCCTATGTGGTGTTCACCAGTGTGGCAGACGATCGGCGCAGCAGGCGCCAACAACAGCAAGAGGTGAATGCAGTCGCGTCAAGCACTCCAGAATTCATGCACTGGTCCGAAAGGCCCATCAGTTGGAGCAGAGCCGATCACCCAGAGGTGATGCCGAGTCCATGCTATTACGCCTTGGTCTTAGGCGCCACACTCGCCACAGATAGGCGGGCCACTCGCTTCTCGCGAGTGCTGATAGACGGAGGCAGCAGTATCAACATCCTGTACAAGGATACGATGGAGAAGTTAGGAATCAAGCGAAGACAGCTTCAAAGCAGCCAGACTGTGTTCCACGACATTGTCCCTGGCCTTTCCTGCTCACCAATCGGCAAGATTTTGATAGACGTCCTCTTTGGGGACAAAGATCATTTCCGCCGAGAACCAATTTGGTTTGAGGTGGTGGACCTTGAAAGCCCGTACCATGCGTTGCTTGGCCGACCAGCGTTGGCCAAGTTCATGGCAGTCCCCCACTACGCCTACCTCAAGATGAAGATGCCGAGTTCCAAGGGAATCCTAACCGTAGCCGGCGACTACAGAAAGTCTTCTGCTTGCGCGGCCAAGAGTAGTCGGCTGGCCGAGTCCTTGGTGATCGCAGCTGAGAAACGGCTTCTTGATCGGGTCGCGGCGATGGCAGGCAAGCAGCCCGAGTTATCGCCCGACCCCAAGGAGTTGGAAGCAGAAGGATCATTCAAGCCGGCCAGAGAAACAAAGAAGATACCTTTGGACCCGGAGCACCTAGAGAGGTACGCTATCATGGGTACAAACCTTGACAGCAAATAGGAAGGCGAGCTCGTCGATTTCCTCCGTGAGAATCGAGACATCTTTGCATGGTCCCCTAAAGACATGCCTGGTGTACCGACGGAATTCGCCGAGCACAAATTACATGTCCGGTCTGATGTGAAACCCGTCAGGCAGCCCTTGCGCCGCCTATCAGAAGAGAAGAGAAGAGTTGTTGGAGAAGAAATAGCCCGGCTCCTGGCAGCCGGCTTCATCATGGAAGTGTTTTTCCCAGAGTGGCTAGCAAACCCAGTACTGGTGCTGAAGAAGAATAAGCAGTGGCGGATGTGTATCGACTACACAAGTCTTAATAAAGCCTGCCCCAAGGACCCATTTGCTCTGCCAAGAATTGATCAGGTGATAGACTCCACAGCCGGATGCGAGCTGTTGAGTTTTTTGATGCATACTCTGGATATCACCAGATCAAACTGAACCCGGCTGACCGACTGAAGACCGCCTTCATCACGCCGTTTGGTGCCTTCTGCTACCTGACCATGACGTTCGGCTTGAGGAATGTCGGCGCCACCTTTCAGCGTTGCATGCAGAAGTGCCTCCTCAAGCAACTCGGCAGAAATGCCCACGTCTACGTGGATGATGTGGTGGTGAAGACGGAAAAATGTGGGACTCTGTTGGAAGATCTCAAGGAGACCTTCGAGAACCTGCGCCGATTCCAGATCAAGCTCAACCCCGAGAAGTGTGTCTTCGGAGTACCAGCCGGCTAGCTCCTTGGTTTCCTGGTCTCCGAACGCGGCATAGAGTGCAACCCTGTGAAGATCAAGGCCATCGAGAGGATGGAAGCACCCAGGCGACTGTTAGATGTGCAGAAGTTCATCAGCTGTTTGGCGTCCATCAGCCGATTCATCAGTCGGCTGGGCGAGAAGGCTCTCCCCTTGTACCAGCTCATGAAGAAGACAACCTTTTTTGAGTGGACTCCCAAGGCAGACGAGGCCTTTCTCCAACTGAAGAAGATGTTGACTACTCCCCCTGTGCTGGCGGCTCAGACTCCCAAAGAGCCCATGCTCCTATACATTGCCGCCACCAGCCGGGTAGTCAGCACAGTCATTGTAGTCGAGCGCAAGGAGGAAGGCAAGGCGCTACCTGTCTAGAGACCGGTATCTTACCTGAGCGAGGTACTGTCGGCCTCCAAGCAAAACTACCCCCACTACCAGAAGATGTGCTATGGCGTGCATTTTGCCACCAGGAAATTGAAGCCTTACTTCCAAGAGCATCCAATCACTATGGTCTGCACAGCCCCACTAGCCGAGATCATCGGAAGCCGAGATGCTTCTGGCCGAGTGGCCAAATGGGCCATCGACTTGGCTCCCTACACCATCTACTACGAGCCCCGCACCGCCATCAAGTCACAAGTGCTGGCCGACTTCCTCGTCGATTGGGCCGAGACCCAGTATCTACCGCCAGCGCCCGACTCCACCCATTGGCAGATGCACTTCGATGGCTCCAAGATACGCACCGGCCTGGGAGCCGGCGTCTTCCTCACTTCCCCCAAGGGTGACAAGCTTAGATATGCGCTGCAGATCCATTTCGCCGCCTCCAACAACATGGCCGAGTACGAGGCGCTCATCCACGGGCTCCGGCTTGCCAAAGAACTCGGCATTCGCCAGATCGTGTGTTATGGCGACTCTGACTTGGTGGTCCAGCAATCATCTGGCGATTGGGACGCCAAGGACGCAAACATGGCGAGCTACCGCTTCCTTGTGCAGCAACTCAGCGGATACTTCGAGGGGTGCGAGTTCCTCCACGTGCCAAGGAACGACAACGACCAAGCAGACGCCTTGGCACGAATCGGCTCCACCCGCCAAGCAATACCATCCGGCATCGCCCTTTGGCGCCTCCTGAAGCCTTCTATCAAGCCGTCACCAGAATCGGACTCAATCTTTGTGCCGGCTCCACCCGAAGAAGTCGGATCCGACTCCAAGAAAGACACACTCGAAGCCGGCCCGGGGACTGCAGTGGCAAGATCGAAGACTCCAGAGCTCGGCCCGGGGCCTGCTCCAGTCGGCCCGGGGACTTTGTCGAGTCAGCAAGCGGCTGCGGACTCCAACCCGCCGCCTCCCAGCCCAGCCGCCCTTGTCCAAGTCGCACTAGTAGCAATTGAAGAAATAGCAGCACCCTCATGGGCCCAGCCCATCCTCAAGTTCCTAGTAAACAGAGAGCTGCCAACTGATGAAATCTTGGCTCGGCAAGTGCAACGCCGAGCAGCAGCTTATACCATAGTCAACAGAGAGCTGGTCAGGCGCAGCGTCACTGGCGTCTACCAACCCTGCGTCGAGGCAGAACAAGGCCAAGCAATCCTCAGAGACGTCCACGAAGGCGAGTGCGGTCACCATGCGGCCTCAAGAGCACTCGTCGCCAAAGCCTTCCGGCATGGTTTTTTCTGGCCGACTGCCCTAGAAGAGGCCAAGGAATTAGTCCAAAAGTGCAAGGGGTGCCAGATGTTCCGTTCCAAGCCACTTCAGCCAGCTTCCGCACTCAAGACTATCCCCATCACCTGGCCCTTTGCAGTCTGGGGCCTGGACATGGTGGGACCATTCAAAACAGCACGAGGTGGCTTGACTCATCTACTTGTCCCAGTGGACAAGTTCACCAAGTGGATAGAAGTGAAACCCATCAAGAAGTTGAATGGTCTAACTGCAGTAACTTTCATCGCCGACATCATGACTCGATACGGCATCCCGCACAGCATCATCATCGACAATGGCACAAATTTTGCCAAAGGCGCCTTGGCCCATTTCTGCGCGACGCAGGGCATCTGACTGGACTTAGCGTTCGTTGCCCATCCGCAGTCAAACAGTCAGGTGGAGCGAGCAAACGGCCTCATCTTATCCGGCATCAAGCCTCGACTGGTCGTGCCACTGGAGCAATCGGCCGGCTGCTGGCTTGAGGAGCTGCCGACCGTCCTCTGGAGTCTGCGCACAACTCCAAACAAGTCAACCAGCTTCACACCTTTCTTCCTCGTCTACGGCGCCGAAGCCGTCATCCCAACGGATATAGAGTTCGACTCCCCGCGAGTCACTATGTACACCGAGGAAGAAGCAGAAGAAGCACGTCAAGATGGTGTCGATCTGCTGGAAGAGGGCCGGCTGTTGGCACTCAACCGGTCCAGCATCTACCAGCAGAGTCTGCGTATATACTACAACAGGAAGGTCAGGCCAAGATCTTTCCAAGAGGGCGACCTTGTGCTCCGACTGATCCAGCGAACAGCCGGCCAGCACAAGCTGTCGGCACCTTGGGAAGGCCCCTTCATCATCAGCAAGGTGCTGGGAAACGACTCCTACTACCTGATCGACGCCCAGAAGCCCTGAGCGCGCAAGAGGGACGACTCCGGCAAAGAGACAGAACGCCCGTGGAATGCAAATCTTCTCCGAAGATTTTACAGTTGATGCAGTATGTATCACGCTCCCCTTTTGTATTAAAGTACCAAGACTTTGGCCCCCCCGAGACGAGCTCGGGGACTGCCTTCTTTTGTTATCTGTATGATAAGAATTATGCCTTAGAGTATATTACTCTTCATTAATGCCGCTTGGCACCGGGTCCGACTAGTCGGCCCGGGGACTCGCCGCCTCGCACTATGAGGAGCTTCCCGCAGTCAGACAAGTAGTGTGTGGTGCCTAATCCGTCTCCTAACAAAGTCGCAGCTCGCAGAGCGACTGTTTGGTGGCCAGGAGTGAGGAAGAACGGGTGCCCACACGAAAAATGGCTAAGGACCGAAAGCACGAACATAGCGTAAGACGACCTCCAGCATCTCTGAAGCAAAAAAGCTGACTCATGAGTAGTCGGCTTGCTGCTTCTACTAGCCTCTATTAAAAACAGCCGACTCTTTAGTAGTCGGCTCGCTGCCTTCTATCCAACTTGTTAAAGAAGACTCTAAAATGGCCGAGTACTTGCCTTCCCAAAGTAGCCAAGCATTTGATCCAGCGACAGTCCGCGGAGCGGTTGTCCGACTGGCAAGGCAGCAACTAAAGGAAGGCGGCAAAGGGAAAAGCCTAAAGAGCAATAAGCAAGGAAAGATAGAACTCGGATGAATATTTACACAGGCCCTTGGCCGAATCTTCGAGTAGAAGTTCAAAATACACCCCGCGGGTGGAACTCTTCGAATTTAACAAAGTTTTCCAAAAGATTACTAAGACAGATAAAGCAGAGGCCAAAACGGCAGCCTAGGAGGCGGCATCTGGGATCGGAGGATCGGAGGAGATGGCGGTGTCAGGCGCCGGGGTGGCCGGCTGGGCGGTCTTGGTTTGATCGCCTCCGACGGCAGTCGCCTTCTCTGGACGCGGCTCGTTGCTGGAGGCGCGGTCGAGCTGTGGCTGGTCGCCCGCTCCAACTTCTGGCACCTCCGTCTCGCCTTCGTCCTCCGCCTCGCCTTCCTCCTCGTTGCTGGAGTCAATCACCTCCGCCGAGTCCTTGCCGAAGTCCGGGTTCATCCCGAACCACTCCGGGGCACCTCCTCGCCGCCTGCAGCCCGCTCGGGGACGAAGACACTGGTGTCCGTGTAGTCGGCAACCGCCGCCGCACGCTCGACAAGGGCACCCTCCACTGCCACCAACTCTGCCTGGGCCTCTGACCGGAACGTGGCCAGCCTGTCCGGGTCCAGCCCTGGATACCACGCCTTGATGAATTCCAAGGGCCGACGCGCTCCGGCCCGGGCCGAGGAACCCTTCCAAGCTTCAAGAGGGCCAGCGGCGACCTCCAGCCAGTCGGCGGTCCGACTGGCGGTGCGCAGGGCTGGCATGTCTGGCCACAGAGCGGCAACCGCCTGGGCACCGGCACGCTGAAGCCAATGCATCAGCCGATGGGCAGGTCGAAGACGGGCCTCGATGCTCAGAAGCTGCTCATCGACGGTTCGGGGGGCATTGGTGGCGATCTCCGCGCCGCTTGCCCTTCGCATCTCGCGATCAGCCTCGATGGCCTGAGTGACTGCCTGAGAGTGGCCAGGGAAGAAGTCTGCCAAGACAAGAAAGAAGTGAGTCGAAAGGACCAGAAATCGGCCCGACCTATAGTCGGAAGCTCAAAGAAGAAAGGAAGAAAAGAAACTCACCATCGACGATGTCTTTGATCTCATGGAAGCCGGAGGTCAGCATCGCCTCCCTATTAGTCCAGGAGGAGCGCTCGCTCTCGAACTCGGCCAGGAGAGCGGCCTTCTTCTTCTCGGCCTCGTCCTGCGCCTTCTTGAGCAGCTCCTTCTGCTCGGGCAGCTCCGCGGCCGGCAGGTCGTGCTCTATGGCGAGTTTGCTGCATTCCTCCTCCTTGGTGCGCAAGGCGGTGTTGGCCTTGCCCAGGTGCTGCTGAAGGGTGGCGTTGGCCTCTTAAGAAGAAAAAAGACGAAAGACGATGAGTCGTCAACAAAGAAAGTCGCTGAGAAGATCCGGCCCGACTGCTCAGCAGTCGGCCCGAATCTCGGGGACTACAGCCCGCGAGTGCGCCAGCGCGCCCCCGCGAAAAAGAAGAAGGACCCACCCCGGCTCTCTGAAAAGTCGGCAGTCCGCCTGCCTAGCTCCTCAACATTGCGGTTGAAGGCAGTAGCACGGAGGTTGTGATGCTCTTGCAATAAAGCATTTCAAACAAAGTTAATATTTGGAACTCGCCAAAGGGAGCTCCGAACCGCCTGCTCAGCAGCCGGCCCGAAACTCGGGGACTACACCCAGTGGGTGCGCTGGCGCGCCCCCACAGAGAAAAACAAGAATCAAAAGATAGAGACATACCCGGACGGCCGTTCGCGCTGCCAGATGCGCCTTGGTGCAGTTTTGAAGGGCGTCGCCTTCAGCTCGCAGCTTCGCCTGGACGTCCTGAAGCGCTTGGTTCAGCGGCCCTGTGCCGCCTCCGCGCAACCACCCAATGGGCGCGGCGCTCGTCGTCTCGGCGTCTGGGATTGCCGAGCTGGCGGCGCGAGTCTCCCGGGGTCGCGGCGCCGAGGTCGCCCTCTCAAGACGATGGCGCACTAGCGAGGCGACTTGGAGAAGCAGCCTCGCCTCGGACTCGTTCGCGGTCAGCGGCACCGGCGGGCCCGCCGGCTGTTTGACATGCGCTCTCCCAGACGGTGGCGGAGTCGGCGGTGGCGGCACGAGTGTGTCCGACATGGAGGCCTCGCTGCTTTCCTTCTCCACGACGGGGTTCTCGGCGCCGGCTTCTCCAGTCTGCCCCGTGAACTCCGGGGGCGGCGGCGCCGAGGATAGCGGGATGACGAGCAGCGCCGATTGGCGGTGAGCGGCCTCCTCGGCTTGCCACCTTGCTGCTGCGGCGGCTTCGGCCTCTTCCAGTTTTTTCTCGGTGGAGGTCGCCGCCTTCTCGACCTCCGCTTTCTCCAAGTGGGCGGCCTCATCCTCGTAGCGCTTCTCCCGCGCGTTTCGCTCCGTCGCCTCCCGAAGGTCGGCGGCAGGGTCAACCCGCCGAGTGGTGGCTGACGTCTCCGCCGACCCCATGACGGAGGGGATGGTGACCCTCTCAAGGGTGTGGGGAGCCCTGAAGAAAAAAAGTTATGAAAAAGAGAAACTCGGACGACATTCACCGACGGGAAATAAGGACCAAGGAGGAAACACTTACGCAGAGACTAGCGACAGCCTCTTCACTTCCTTGCGGAAGCGGTTGGCCCTCACGGCCGCCTCCTCCCGTTTGGTCGCGGCGGCCGCCCCCTTGAGCCTCTTCGGCTTGTCGCCGAATGAACTCGACCCAGTCTGGCCTCTCTTCAAGCCGCCTTGGCCGGCCAGGCCGGCGGAGGAACCCGCGCCTGATGGGCCGACCCTTGGCTGGTGGCGCGGGACGACTTCCCCTTCGGCGTCGTCATCAGGCCAGTCGGCGAAGGTGGCCGAGGGCCTGAGGCCGCCTCCCACTCCTCCTCCCCCGCCTTCGGCGTCGGCTTCCATCGCCGCCGCCCCCAAGTCGGGGTCGTCAGCGTCGCTCTCTGCTCGGTCGGGGACGAACTCGCGGGGCGGTCTCATGATGTCGGCTGCGGGCTGCATGAGGGGGTTCTAATTCAGAGAAGCCAATGAAAATCAGAAGTCGGAGTCGGCTATGAAGAAGACAAAGCAACAAAGATATGCGACTTACCACTGGAGGGGGGTTGGCGCGCGAGTACGACTCCTTGCCGAATTGCCAGTCCTCCCTGAGCTCACAGTTCGCGATGTGGTTCACCATGTTTGCCACCTCTGCGTGGGGAATTTCCCTGGTGCACATCCGACTCAGGTCTCGGTGGTCGCTCATCTGACTGATCAGATGAGGCCGGCCTTGAAGAGGGAGGACTCGGCGCACCACGAAGGCGGCCAGCAAGTCGGCCCCAACGAGGCCCTCCGACTGCGTCAGAACTCGGAGCCGCGCCACGGCGGCGGCTCCGGCGGGAGTCAGCGTCTTGGCCCGATTAGACCAGCTGGGGAGCCTCCCAGCTGGTGCGCCGGCTTCATAAGGCGGCAGATTGACCCAGTCCCCGTCGGGGGCAACACTCTTCACATAGAAGTACGACTGCTGCCACATCTTCACCGATTTGATTAACGCGATGGCGGGAAACATATTGTCGGCCGTCGACTGCCGCATCGCGATGAAGGCGCCGCATTGAGCCTGCACACCGGCGACGTGCGTGCCAAGCTTGGAGGAGAAGAATTCTCTCCACAGTTCGATGGTGGGGAGGACGCCGAGGAAGCCTTCGCACAGGGTGGCGAAGGCAGACAGCAGCACCACCGTATTCGGGGTGAGGTGGTGTGGCTGGAGATCGTGGAACTCCAGGAAGGAGCGGAAGAAGCCGCTCGCCGGCAGCCCCAGGCCGTGCATGAGGTGCGAGCGGAAGATGACCCGCTCGCCCTCCTCCGACGCCGGCAATATCTCTCCCGCCGGCGCGGCGCAGGCACGCACGAGGTCTGCATCGGGGAGGCGGCGCATCCTGCGGAGGAACTCGATGTGGTCATCATCCACCTCCAAGCCGTCCCACACGCCGGAGCGCACGGCGGGAGCCGCGGCGGCGGAGTAAGAGCTCATCGCTGTTGATGCGGTGTGTTCCTGCTCGACGGCGGCAAGAGGAAGGAAAGGAAGCAAGAGGAGGCGGGGGAGCAGGGAAGATGGACGCGCGTGCTTGCCGCTCCAATCCCCCCGCGTACTTATAGCCTTGAAGGCTGAGAAGCCGATGTGGCGGTGTGGGATTAACTGCGCGCAGGACCCCACGCCCCCCACGATTTACCCCACGAAGTTACTGCATGCAGTAATGACGTGGGAAACCCAACCATCCGCACGGCCACAACGGATCTGTTCGTGTGCCGAGGCGCGGTAGTGGCGGGCCCTGCCTGACGGCCCGTCCCGTCGCGCGCGTGGGTAGGCAGACTATCCTCGCCGCGTGGCACCACGCAATAGGACCGTGGTGGGCTGCCGCGGGGAAGCGTATCAGGCACGCCACCTGGTCTCCCGCCACGACTTTCGAACTCTCTACGAAGCAAGACGGCCCTCTGCGAATCCGACTTTTGGACACTCGGCCTGAAGGAAGACGGCAAGCGAAGTCCTAAAGAATGAAACTGTTGAGGCCCCACGACACAGTATCCACAGAGCCTCACCAGCTTCGGGGACTACTGTCGGAGTAATGGGCCACGGGTAGGCTAACCCGAGCCCCAGAACCATTCAAGACATTGGGATCAGTAGCACCGCTTATGCCCAGTCCCAGGGACGACTCCAAGGTATGCCGAGTCCCAAGGACGACTCCAAGTTATGCCGAGTCCCAGGGACGACTCCAAGATGAGCCGAGTCTCAGACGGCGACTCCAAAATGAGCTGAGTCTCAGACGGCGACTCCAAGATAAGCCGACTCATGGCCGGCGACTTCCGGAGAGGTCGGCTATGGAGAGTCGACCCGCGACTCCACCCTCGTCTCGAAGGGCGAGGCGGGGTACGGCCACGACATGGCCGTCCCCCCTGCTTACAAGGGGTCGGTGTAGCTATAGTAAGCCGTATCGCTGAAGATCTCCGGCGAGGCACGGCACTGTTGCCATGCCTGCCCTGACCTCAGCCACAGTGGGCAGCGCACTGTGCCCACTGCGCCTGCCTGTACAACCGAAGGACGGCGGGGCCGCCTGTCAATGGGTAGATAGAAGACGGCACGAGCGCCCTGAAGGCGGACCCGTGGGAGTCGGCCCCCTGGAGTCGGCCGCCCCCTCCCACGGGCCCCGCGCGCCATTAATCAGACAAGATAGGGAATGGCGACAGTGAACGCACGCCGGACGGCGGCACTGTTGCCATGTCCATATGACCAAGCCAGCGTCATCAGGAGTACCGCTACAGTATCAGGCCTGTCCGCGGGGCCAGCCAGCCGGCGAGCCCCAGAAGTCGGCAAAGAGGACGACGGCCTGAGAGACAGATGGCTGGGACCCGCACCTAGCCAGATTACCATTGTACCCCTGGGGGTAGGCCTATATAAACCCCCAGGAAGCCCATGCAAAGGGTTTGGACCCAGATAGAGATAGACCTTAGATCATATGAAGGAGAGAGCTAGCCTTGCCCTCTCCTACCTCCAGAAACAGCTCCAGGAGCACCATTGTAACCACTTTGCCATAGTGACCATGCGGAGACCCCGCTGAGCAGCAGTAGTGGTGTTATCTCCTCGGAGAGCACTAAAGCTGGGTAAGTTCCGCCGACGTGCATGTCTTCGCCTCATCCCGCTTCCGGGCACCAGCGACGTTCTACTCGCTCCCACCATGATAAGCCATCCTTTGGCATATGTCATACCCAACCCCCGACAAGATTACTGTAAAATAAGGAGAATATCCATATATTCCTAACCGTTTGATTATTCAGGGGTACAAATTGGCTGTAATGACATGGTCACAATCGCATGAATTAACTCATTCCAAATATAGCTGATTTACGGCACCTCTAATACATCGCCATAGTTCTACTCAAATTCTGCTCAAACAGGGATATGCCAATCATCTTAAAAAGTTCAAACAGTGTCATGGCATCATCATTAACATGAGACGGAAACAACTTACACGCGCCGTCCCAGCAATACGTTGTGCCATCTGCTTTGTCGATCGCGTAGATGATGCCATTGTGTTCAATAGCATCACAGATGTGTGTATCAGATTTGACGATGATCCAACAAGCTGAGTTGTCTCCAGCTAAAGAAGGCACAGGCGTAAAGATAGGCGATTCCATGGTCGAACAAGGCAATTAGCTTGAAGTCTGTGTAATTAGCATGTCGTGTGGGCACTTGGCATATTACAATCTTCTGCAAAACAAGGTTCGTCCAACTGACGTGGTAATCTAGATGACCTGGACCGCGATGGTAAAACTCTATATAATCCAACGGAGGAAGGATAATCTCATGGGAGGTCTGGAAGTTCACGAGCACCAACTTTTTACCATCTTCTCTGAAGGTAGCCATCCAGTGGGAGTTCATGCTGACCTAGTACATACCTACCAAGAGGTTTTGGGCGATGGTGATTGGATCGAAGTTGAGGGAAATGATGTACGGCGACCCACTACATACCTGCAAAGAAGTTTTGGCTAATGGAGATCGGATTGAAGTCGAGGGGCATCATGTACGCCTCTGTATCATGGTGAGAAAATCTCGCAAGACCAGATAGCAGCAAGTAGGGTGTCTTGAAAATCTTAGGCCTCGCTTTGATGATGGTCGTCTGCATGTCCCTCGAGCATGCAACGAGACGCATGGCACTCAACATATCCATACATGAACAACAGAGGTCGAGGATGTCACTGGGGAGATTGCTCCAATCGCGGCTCATATGGATGCTGCGCGGTTCGCATTCGTCCATGGTGGAGTTTGGAAGGTGGGGGTTTTGGGGGGCTTGATTTACGGGGGAGAAGGCTATCGGTGCTGGAGCGGCTAGCAAGGGAATAGTGGTACTGGGGGTGGCGAGCGAGGCGACGGTACACAGGGGAACAGTGAGATGGATATGGAGATGGAGATGGAGATGGAGTGGTGCTATGGGAGGGGAGAGGGAGACGAGGCGAGGCATGCTAATGTGTTGTACAACGGCGGTGACAGAGTGCACAATGCACAGGGTGAGGCTGACTTTGGTAACCCGAACACGCCGCCTGGACTAGTGTCAAGCGCAGGTTGTTGTCACTTCACTGTGGGGACCGGATGAATAGTATTTTGACCATCAAGTGTACCACAGTTGTACTACTACTACTACTACTACTACTACTACTACTACTACTACTAGTAGTAGTAGTAGTAGTAGTAGTAGTAGGAACATGAGTACACCAGTACTGTATAGCAGAAATAGGTCTGATGTGCTAGCATGCCTGTTCACTTCATCCTCCAGGTATCATCCATATTGAGAGCAGAACCAAATTCTCGTGCATGCGGAAGCACGAAGATGGGCCTTTTCTTTTTTGAGGATAACCGTGTATTCCTTAACCAGAGAATGTTGTGTCTCCCACGCATGCACCAATATCCATCTGAACTAGCTACGACACATTTTTTTATCTGTTTGCATAGGTCCCACATATCAGGCAGGATGGGCACGTACACGAACAGGTACGACTCCTCAGTCTACCCGCATAGCCTTTTCGTTTAGTCTACCTAGCTGTCTAATCAACTGCCTGCATGCCACTTCTCCCATTTACTTCTCCATCGGGAACCGATTTTCCTTGTCTTCTTCACCTCCCCTTCGTCTTCATTTGCATCCAAACCCCACTATGTTCACATTGTTTTAACCTCTTCACATACTCCTGGAGTAATTCCGAAGCCCCTTTAAATAATCATCTACTTCAGTTATACTAGCCATCTAATCCTAATTCTCCAAACCATAGCCCTCCGTTCCAGCGGTTCCAAATGGCGAAAGAGATCGAGATGCAAGTTTTTAGCGTCCAACATGTCCTCGTCGAAGGCTCATTGAGCATAGTTTCCACCGTCACCATCCACCCAAGGGTTGTTCAGAAGTGGATCAACAATTGAAAGTGCAACTATCCCTGAGTGGTTTTGGTAATTCATAACAACATATATCTCATTGAGCTAATGCTATTTTAAGATAAATATTTTAGGAAAGCTCAATGTTTGTCATGGCATGGATGAGAAACGTGGACCCCTCAAAATGCTAAGGACAAAAGGATTGGCTCAAGCTCAAAGCACAAGACTCTACATTTTACTTTTAGTGATCCAAGATCACATTGAGTCCATAGGAAAGCCAATACTATTAAGAGGGGGTGAGGTGTTGCTTAATGGCTTGCTTGCTCAAAGTGCTTAGTGATATGCTCCAAAGCCCTCAACCACTTTCTCACATCCACATATGTCCCAAACCAAAAGTCAAACTTGGCTCTACCGAATCTTTCTATCCGGCACCACCGAGTTCAGTTGACATAGCCACTGCCAGAAACCCTAGTCTTTTCGGTCTCACCGATAGGGATCTCGGTCTCACCGAGATGGGATTTTAATCTCTTTGTTTCCCTTCATAACGTTTCGGTAAAACCGAGATGAGCAATCGTCCCACCGAGATTGCAATGCCATCTCTTTGTTTCCCTTTCGTAACATTTTGGTCCAACCGAGATGAGCGAATCGGTCCCACCGAGTTTGCCTGACCAACTCTCTGGTCAGCTTATTACCAAAATCGGTCTCACCGAGTTTGTGTAATCCGTCTCACCGAGATTACGTTTTGCCCTAACCTTAATGATATCGGTCCCACCGAGTTGACATGTCGGTCCTACCGAAATGCCTAACGGTCACATTATGAACTAAATCGGTCTGGCCGAGTTTAACGATTCAGTCCCACCGAGTTTGGTAAGTTGTGTGTAATGGTTAGATTTTGTGTGGAGGCTATATATACCCCTCAACCCACTCTTCATTCATGGAGAGAGCCATCAAAACATGCCTACACTTCCACTATCCATTGTCTGAGAGAGAAGCAACTACACTTGTGTTGAGATCAAGATATTCCATTCCTACCACATAAATCTTGATCTCTAGCCTTCCCAAGTTGCTTTCACTCAAATCTTCTTTCCACCAAATCCAAATCATGTGAGAGAGAGTTGAGTGTTGGGGAGACTATCATTTGAAGCACAAGAGCAAGGAGTTCATCATCAACACACCATCTATTACCTTTTGGAGAGTGGTGTCACCGAGATTGGTTAGGTGTCACTTGGGAGCCTCCGTCAAGATTGTGGAGTTGAACCAAGGAGATTCTAAGGGCAAGGAGATCGCCTACTTCGTGAAGATCTACCCGAGTGAGGCAAGTCCTTCGTGGGCGACGACCATGGTGGGATAGACAAGGTTGCTTCTTCGTGGACCCTTCGTGGGTGGAACCCTCCGTGGACTCGCGCAACCGTTACCCTTCGTGGGTTGAAGTCTCCATCAACGTGGATGTACGATAGCACCACCTATCAGAACCATGATAAAAAATCTCCGTGTCAACATTGCGTTTGCTTCCTCAAACTCCTCCCTTTACCTTCATATGGAATTGTTTACATTTTGCTGCTATACTCTTAGAATTGCATGTGTAGGTTGATTGCTTGACTTGTGCTAAGTTGCTAAAATCTGCCAAGAACTAAAATTGGGAAAAGGCTAGATTTTTATTTGGTCAAGTAGTCTAATCACCCCCCCTCTAGACATACTTTTGATCCTACAATTGGTATTAGAGCTTTGGTCTCCATTTGCTTTGATTTCCATAGCTTTTGGTGGTCATAGCCTTGGTCTCACAACCTAGGAGAGTATGGCATCTAGCGAGGGAAATTACCACCGTAGAGGTCCTTACTTTGATGGTACAAATTTTGCTAGTTGGAAGCATAAGATGAAAATGCATATTCTTGGCATAACCCCGCCGTTTTAGCTATCATGTGTATTGGCTTGCAAGGTGAATTCTTTGATGGGAGAGAATGGAACCGTGAAGCTACCGTGGAAGAGTTGAAGATGCTACAATACAATGCTCAAGCTTGTGATATTCTCTTCAACGGATTGTGCCGCGAAGAATTCAACAAAATCAGCCATCTTGAGAATGCAAAGGAAATTTGGGATACTTTGATTAACATGCACGAAGGTACCGACTCCATCAAGGAATCCAAATTGGATGTGCTTCAAAGTCAACTTGACAAGTTCAAAATGAAGGACGGTGAAGGCGTCGCTGAAATGTACTCTAGGCTTGCTCTCATCACAAATGAGATTGCCGGCCTAGGAAGTGAAGAGATGACCGACAAATTCATCATCAAGAAGATCCTAAGAGCCTTGGATGGAAAATATGATACCGTGTGCACATTGATCCAAATGATGCCCAATTATAGGAATCTCAAGCCAACGGAGGTCATTGGAAGAATTGTTGCTCATGAGATGTCACTCAAGGATAAGGAAGAGCTCCACAACAAGTCAAGTGGTGCTTACAAAGCCTCATGTGAAGCTCCCACATCATCAAGTGAGAAACAAACCTTCAATGAAGAATTGAGCCTAATGGTGAAGAACTTGAACAACTTCTAAAAGAGTAGAAGCAAGGAAAGAAGTTCCCAGTCAAGGTCCTACAATGACAAAAGATCTTCGAGTCATGAGCGTAATTGCTACAATTGTGGAAGACCCGGACACTACTCCAATGAGTGTACGGCTCCCTACAAAAGAAGAGAAGATTCTCCAAAAAGAAGAAGTAGAAGAGAAGAATCACCACCAAGAGAAAGGAAGAGTAGAGATGATCATTATGAATGAAGAACATCCCGGAGAAGCAAGGATTCGGAAAGGAAGGACAAATCATCAAAGAGCTACACAAAACAAAGACATCAAGCTCATGTTGGTGAATGGGTATCCGGCTCCGACTCTGACTATCACTCCGAGAGAAGCTATCACTCTGACTCCGAGTATACTCAAGATGAAGGTGTTGCCGGTCTAGCACTTGTGTCAACCAACTCCTATGACATATTTGACTCACCAAATGAAGGAATTGGAAGATGATTCATGGCTAAAGGCCCAAAGGTATCACATCCCGAGTATGTAGATTTCAATAGTGATGAAGATGACTTGTTAGGTGATGATGATTTACTTGTTGGCAACTCTAGTGATGAATACTATGATGAAATCTCAATTAATCATTCTAAAATGAATGACAATGGAAGGAGAAGATTGAGCACCTAACTAAAGAACTAAACACTCTTAAGTTAGCTCATGAAACTATCTTGGAAGATCATCGAGAACTTTTAAAGACTCATGAGAAGTTACGCTTTGAAAAGCTCAACCTTGAGCAAGAGCATGAGTTTTTAAAGGCAATCAATGATGATCTTCGCAAGAAAAGTTCTTCTTACATTGCCAAGCATTTACTCTTATCTACTTACATGCCACAAGTCAAGTCTAGTTACAAGAACAAGAAATATTCTCCTTCTAGTAGTAACAATAATCATGCTAAATCCAATATTGTTGCTTCTAGTAGTTCTCTTGATTCAACTAACAATTCTTTTAGCCAAGTTACACTTGAGCAAGAAAATAACTTATTAAAATCATAGAGAAAGGTGTTTACAAGAGCCTTACCAGAAGTAAGCAATTCGAGGAGATTGTACGCAAGCAAGGCACCAGAAGAATCAAGGTGTTGGTTTTGAACGAAAGTTCAATGCCAATGGAGTTGAGTGGGAAGAAGATCAATACCCCAAGACAAAGTTTGTTCCTCAACAAGAGAAGTATGATTCTGCTTCTTTCAAAGGAACACAAGCTCAAGATGATCTTCCACCACAAGACCACAAGCAAAAAGGCAAGGACAAGCTTAAAGAGGAGATTGATGCATTTGAAGAAGCTCCTAAGGCCTTGGTCAAGTGGATTCCCAAGACTACATCAAGGTCTACTTCATCAAGTACGACTACAACTCCAAGGATTCCCATCAAGATGATGTGGAACCCAAATAAGAAGAACTAGAGATTTCTTGAGGGTGACTCCGCCAACATACTTCACTCACATCATTTTGGCAAGGAAAAGTGCAAACAACCTCCATATCTTGCACTAATCCAACGAGTCACAATCCCTCTTGTTGGTAAGACAAGGAACAAGGTAACCTAATGCTTTCATGGACATCATCTTGCGTATGCATCACTCTATGTCTATGGATATCCCTGCTTGTTCCTTGTGGGACTAACCCGTGTAGGTATTGAAAGTGCAACTCACTCCAATGGATTGCACCAAATGATCTACATCAACATTGGGCATCCACATCTTCAACACCTACATGAAGTCATCATCAACAAAAACCAAGGTTAGTTCATCCCTCTTAGGGGGGATATCACATCTAAGGGGAGATTTACTCTAAAGAATTGAGCTAAAGCAACTCTAATGGTGTGAACACAACAATACTTTATGTAAAAGTGGTAACCCCACTTGTGCTTAAACGATGAGTATGACCTATGATCAAATGTTCTCATTTGACTCCTAAGTCAATATACTCATATATAGATGACCTAGTCATCACCAATTGTTTGATAGATGCTAGAATTGGTTGTGCATGCTTTGTCACATATTTCATTTGCCATTTTATTGTGTGAGCATGTCATTTGCATATTTTACTCATTCGAGGACATCCACTTGTTGTTTTGTATGTTTGGCTTTTGTTTCTTTGACCAAGTGGATAGACAAGAATGCCTAAGTACCCTCTCTAGCTATCTATGCTTTTCTCATCTCAAAATCTATTCATGCTACATCACAAAGTTTGACCAAGTCAGATTCAAACCACTCTGTGTGAGGAGCACTCGGAGTCTTCGATTTGTCATAGACTTAAACTTCCAAAACCTCTTTGTGCATTTCGGTCTAACCGAGAAATCCACTTCGGTGTCACACCGAGTTCACTAAGTTGGTCTAGGTTTTCAATCTCGGTGCAACCAATTAGAACTTTTCGGTCACACCGAGTTGCAGTAACTGTTTGCAGTTTTACATCTCGGTGCCACCGAGTTGTTCCACTCGGTCACACTGACAGGGTCAGGTTATAAATACCAATAGGTCAAATTTTGGAAAATTTTCCGAAACCATTCGTCCACGCGTAACCTGCTCTGCCTCTAAGGGTCTCCGGATCGTCTTCTCGCCGCAAGCGACCTCTCACCGCTAGACTCCACCGCCGTCAACGGTAATCAACTCCGCCATTGCTGTCGTAGCAAGTTCATCGCCGGATTGGGGTCTGCTGACAGTTGTTTGCTTGAAGATGTCTGATCAAAGTGATAGTCAGAACAAGTGAGAGGACTAGGCTAAGTTGAGTGAGGGCACTAGTCCCTCAAGCAGCTATGATGAGGGTAGCAGGAGCACACCTAGTAACTTGCCCAAGGCATCTACTAGGACAAGGAAGAAGAGAACATCTGATTTTGAATATGAGGACTACATTGCAGCTGAGGATGAATCCACTTCCAAGAAGAAAGTGGTGAAGAAAGAGTTTGGAACTACAGCTTCAACAAAGCCAGGAATGAACAGAAAAGCTCCAGCCAAGAGAGTTCCTATGCTAAAGGTCAGAGCATCCACCCAAGAGGCTTTGGGATCTCAACCCAAAGAAGCAGTTGTGGCTGAGAAGAAGAGGACAGAAATGGCCAAGAAGACCATGGCCAGAGTTGTTGGGAAGCCCTCAATGATGGAAGAAGAGGAAGAGGTTGCTGCACCAGCACCTAAAGCTCAGAAGCGGATGGGAGATGCTATAAGATCGGGGGCTGCTCCATCTAAGCCCAAAGATGCTCCCAAGGCTGCTGCTCCTAAGCCCAAGTCTGCACCCAAGATGAACACCAGGAGTATTCTAGCTGAAGAGAATAACAAGGCCCTAGTGCATGAAGCTGCTGAAGAAGAAGATGATACACTTATCTTGAGAAAGTTGAAGCCCAAGATCTGTGACCACAATGATGCACATCCAGTTGCAGAGGACATGAAGCTCAGGAAGGATGCAGGACTGAGATTATGGAGATAGTCTGATCCCTATGCTTCCAGGAGGAGAACTACAATGTCTACAGGTTCCACACAAAGGAACATCAAGATTTCTATGAGACAGTTTTCTTGACAAGAAGCCCATAGTGTGTGACATGAGATGGGTTGACTTGGAGTACATCAGGAAGAATGAATATCATTATCCAGGAGTATATGATAGCTTCAAAGCATGTGGAGTTGACACATTTGTTGCTCAGGAGCTCACCAAGTGGAATGATGAGCTGATCATGCAGTTTTACTCCACTGCCCACTTCTACCCAGATGGGAAGATCATCTCGATGTCAGAAGGTACTAGGTACCAATCCTCTGTAGAAGAATGGGCACAGTTGATCAATGCTCCAAAAGAAAGTGAAGATGACTTGGATGTCCATGCCAAGAAGAAGAAGTATCACAACTCCATGGCTAGTATGTACAGAGAGATCCTAGATGCTGATTTAGAGACACATAAGTTTGGATCTGTACATTACTTATTGTCTGGTTTGCCTACAATCAACTGGATCCTAAGGCACACTTTGATGCCCAAGTCAGGTGATCATAAGATGATCAGAGGACATGCAATCAACTTGCTGCATATATTTGATGTGCCTCAAAAATTCAAAGTCATGAGTCTGATTGTGGAGACAATCAAAAGGACAGCTGCTGATCAAAAGATATCTTGTGGATATGCCCCACACATTTAGGAGCTCATTAACTCCAAGATGGGCACATGCAAATATCTTTTGGATAAGGAGCACCTGCCCATCTACCCTGACTTTGAGGACAACACCATTGTCATGGATGAAAATGAACCATCATCAGCTCAAGCACATAAGAAGAGAGAGAAGGCAAAGGCCGAAAAAGCTGCAAAGATGCCAACAACTGAAGAAGCACCTTAGGTTTTCTTGAAGACCAAGCAAGATCAGCTTGGATACTTGATTCCCTCCAACTTGAGGATTGAGAAGGGCTTGGCCACCCTAACTCAAAACTAGCAGAGTTTGGAGAGGATCATTGAGCAGAAATTTTATGATCTTGATGTCAAGGTAACTGAGATCCAGTCGGTAGTTAAGCAATTTCAGGAGGAAGTGGAGGAGAAGAAGGTCAAGTCTACTACAGATGCTTTTCATAGAGTGCCCAGGAGCCAGAGATCTGCTGCAGTGTCTATCATAGATACAAGAGCTACTACATCAGCACCAGCAGCCACAACATCAGTTCCACCAGCTCCAGCAGCCACTCCACCAGCTCCATCTACATCAACAGAAGCCTTCGTCCTTGGAGTCATCACAACACCACCTCATGAAACCAAGCCTGAGAGTCATTTAGCACTATGCATTTTTTATGAACTTTTTGGTAACTTGTTGCCAAAGGGGGAGAAAATGTATAGATCATAGTCTTCAAGAGAGAGAGAGAGAGAGTGTGTTGCTTTTTGGTCTCTCTTTGCTTTGTTTGAACCTTATTGGTTGTTTGCTTGATACACTATGTCTTTTGTGTGATACTTGGATGATCATGTGTTTAATCATATGCTACTGTAATGCTTGTTGGATGATATTATCTCTTATATCCTTTTATGATCATTCACTTGCTTGGTGATGAGTGCATGCTTTTAACTTCTATCATTTTGAGCGCTCCATCAAGTTGTATGTGACATGAAAAGAGTAACCCATGATCCTAAAACATTGTCCATTTGCAGTCCAAAGCAAATTTTAAATAATGCACAAATTTAGAGGGAGCTCTTACGTATCACATACTTCTCAAAGCGACGATGTTTTTCAATCTCATTATCATTTGTCGAAGCTTTGATCTATATGATGTCATCAATTACCAAAAAGGGGGAGATTGAAAGTGCAACTATCCCTGGGTGGTTTTGGTAATTCATAACAACATATATCTCATTGAGCTAATGCTACTTCAAGATAAATATTTCAGGAAAGTTCAATGTTTGGCATGGCATGGATGAGAAACGTGGACCCCTCAAAATGCTAAGGACAAAAGGATTGGCTCAAGCTCAGAGCACAAGACTCTACATTTTACTTTTAGTGATCCAAGATCACATTGAGTCCATAGGAAAGCCAATACTATTAAGAGGGGGTGAGGTGTTGCTTAATGGCTTGCTTGCTCAAAGTGCTTAGTGACATGCTCCAAAGCCCTCAACGACTTGCTCACATCCACATATGTCCAAAACCAAAAGTCAAACTCGGCTCTACTGAATCTTTCTGTCCGGTGCCACCGAGTTCAATTGACATAGCCACTGCCAGAAACCCTAGTCTTTTCGGTCTCACCGATAGGGATCTCGGTCTCACCGAGATGGGATTGTAATCTCTCTGTTTCCCTACGTAATGTTTCGGTCAAACCGAGATGAGCGATCAGTCCCACCGAGATTGCAATGCAAACTCTCTGTTTCCTTTTCGTAATGTTTTGGTCCAACCGAGATGAGCGAATCAGTCCCACCGAGTTTGCCTGACCAACTCTCTGGTTAGCTTATTACCAAAATCGGTCTCATCGAGATTGTGTAATCGGTCTCACTGAGATTATGTTATGCCCTAACCCTAATGATATCGGTCCCACCGAGTTGACATGTCGGTCCCACCAAATGCCCAACGCTCACATTATGAACTAAATCAGTCTGACTGAGTTTAACGATTCGGTCCCACCGAGTTTGGTAAGTTGTGTGTAACTGTTAGATTTTGTGTGGAGGCTATATATACCCCTCCGCCCACTCTTCATTCATGGAGAGAGCCATCAGAACATGCCAACACTTCCACTATCCATTTTTTGAGAGAGAACCACCTACACTTGTGTTGAGATCAAGATATTCCATTCCTACCACATAAATCTTGATCTCTAGCCTTCCCAAGTTGCTTTACACTCAAATCTTCTTTCCACCAAATCCAAAATCCTGTGAGAGAGAGTTGAGTGTTGGGGAGACTATTGCTATGTCTTGAGCTTGCGTTGGTTTTCCTTGAAGAGGAAAGGGTGATGCAGCAATAGTAGCGTAAGTATTTCCCTCAGTTTTTGAGAACTAAGGTATCAATCCAGTAGGAGGCTCCTCAAAAAGTCCCACGAACCTACACAAACAAACAAAGAACTCGCAACCAACACAATAAAGGGGTTGTCAATCCCTTCACGGCCACTTGCGAAAGTGAGATCTGATAGAGATAATATGAGAAGATAAATATATTCTTGGTATTTTATAATATAGATGTAGAAAATAAAGATGCAAATAAAAGTAGATTGGAAGAAAATATGATAAGAGATAGACCTGGGGGCCATAGGTTTCACTAGAGACTTCTCTCAAGAGCATAAGTATTACGGTGGGTGAACAAATTACTATCGAGCAATTGATAGAAACGCGAATAATTATGACGTTATCTAGGCATGATCATGTATATAGGCATCATGTCCGCAACAAGTAGACCTACTCCTGCCTGCATCTACTACTATTACTCCACACATCGACCGCTATCCAGCATGCATCTAGAGTATTAAGTTCATAAGAACAGAGTAACGCATTAAGCAAGATGACATGATGTAGAGGGATAAACTCAAGAAATATGATATAAACCCCATCTTTTTATTCTCGATGGCAACAATACAATACGTGTCTTGCAACCCTTTCTGTCACTGGGTAAGAAAACCGCAAGATTGAAACCAAAGCTAAGCACTTCTCCCATGGCAAAAAAGATCAATTTAGTAGGCCAAACCAAACCGATAATTCGAAGAGACTTGCAAAGATAACTCAACCATATAAAAGAATTCAGAGAAGATTCAATTATTATCCATAGATAAACTTGATCATAAACCCACAATTTATCGGATCTCGACAAACACACCGCAAAAAGAGATTGCATCGAATAGATCTCCACAAGAGAGGGGGAGAACATTGTATTGAGATCCAAAAAGAGAGAACAAGCCATCTAGCTAATAACTATGGACTCGAAGGTCTATGGTAAACTACTCACAACTCATCAGAAGGGCTATGTTGTTGATGTAGAAGCCCTCCGTGGTGGAATCCCCCTCCGGCAGAATGCCGACGATGGCTCCAAGATGGGATCTCGCGGATACAGAAGGTTACGGTGGTGGAAATTGTGTTTCGGTTGCCCCTGGATGTTTTTGGGGTATGTAGGCTTATATAGGAGGAAGAAGTACGTCGGTGACCGCCCCGAGGGGCCCACGAGACAGGGGAGCGCGCCCTATAGGGGGGGCGCCCTACCCTCTCATGGCCGCCTCGGCTGCTTCTTGACTTGCACTCCAAGTCCTCTAGATCATGTTCGTTCCAATAATCACGCTTCTGAAGGTTTCATTCCGTTTGGACTCCGTTTGATATTCCTTCCCTTCGAAATACTGAAATAGACAAAAAAAACAGCAACACGGGCTGGGCCTCCGGTTAGAAGGTTAGTCCCAAAAATGATAATAATGTGTAAAATAAAGCCCATAAACATCCAAAACAGGTAATATAATAGCATGGAACAATCAAAAATTATAGATACGTTGGAGACGTATCAACTATCATTTGAAGCACAAGAGCAAGGAGTTCATCATCAACACACCATCTATTACCTTTTGGAGAGTGGTGTCTCCTAGATTGGTTAGGTGTCACTTGGGAGCCTCCGTCATGATTGCGGAGTTGAACCAAAGGAGTTTTTAAGGGCAAGGAGATCGCCTACTTCGTGAAGATCTACCCAAGTGAGGCAAGTCCTTCGTGGGCTACGGACATGGTGGGATAGACAAGGTTGCTTCTTCATGGACCCTTCGTGGGTGGAGCCCTCCATGGACTCGTGCAACCGTTACCCTTCGTGGGTTGAAGTCTCCATCAACATGGATGTACGATAGCACCACCTATCGGAACCACGGATAAAAAATCTCTGTGTCACCATTGCGTTTGCTTCCTCAAACTCCTCCCTTTACCTTCATATGAAATTGTTTACATTCCACTGCTATACTCTTGTAGGTTGATTGCTTGACTTGTGCTAAGTTGCTAAAATCTGCCAAGAACTAAAATTGGGAAAAGGCTAGATTTTTATTTGGTCAAGTAGTCTAATCACCCCCCCTCTAAACATACTTTCGATCCTACAACAATGTATCCAACTCCCTCGAAAAGGTAGAGATTAGGGTCATCGGTCTCGACGCAGAGTACAGGGAGCGTGCCACTGGGAAGATCCAACGCACCGCCGTCCTTCAGATGTGCCTCGAAGATGATGTTTTGGTGTACCACATCATACACACGCCCTCCATACCAGGTGAGCTTCACTATTTCTTGTCTCGGGAGGACATATACTTCTGTGGGGCAGCCATCGAACGGGACAAACAGAAGCTGGCACCATACAACCTTGATTTGAAAAACATCGCTGACCTACAAACCAGAATCAAAATTCATGTAGAAGATTGTGATAAACAGACACCATCCCTATTCAACGTAGCAAATTTTGTGCTCGGTACAAATCTTCAGAAGGGTGACAAGACACTGGCATTAAGGTTGTATGGATGGGAGAATTATCCCTTGACGTACGAGCGGATAAAATATGCTGCCCTCGATGCCCGTGTGAGTTCTGAGATAGCTGCAAGGTCCAAAGAGCTTGTTGTGAAGCCTTCTCCCACAGAAAATGAGAAGAAGAAGAAGAAGAAGAATAAGAAGAATAAGAAGAAGAAGAAGAAGAAGAAGAAGAAGAAGAAGAAGAAGAAGAAGAAGAAGAAGAAGAAGAAGAAGAAGAAGAAGAAGAAGAAGAAGAAGAAGAAGAAGAAAAAGAAGAAGAAGAAGAATAATAATAAGAAGAAGAAAAGGCTGCACCAGCAACAAGGCATTATGGATGGATGAACTATTTCCTCTCTTGTAAAAAAGAATTATTCTCTCTCGGTGTATATTGATATAGATGGACTATTTTCATGGTGTGCATGTCTTTGGAACAAGTAGTAGCATGGGTCCGCTTGACTATAAGGAACTATTTATCCACCTAGCTTTCTCTACTACTCCTTCTAGTGATCGGTATGCAATGCATGTGTCCGTAGACATGATAGCTTGTCCATGGAAGTTCAACTACGACGACCATCACGTTTCATCCACTGCCAGTCGCGATTCCCATGACGCTGCTCCAACCCACGGCACCACATCCCCCGACGTGTGCCTCACCCCTCTCGGCCGCACCGCCCCTCTGCCTTCGTGTGCATGACATGTGGGCTACCTTAAATGCGACGAACATCAAGTTTCTACCGCAGCCACATGCGATTCCCACGACGCCACTCAAACCCATGACACCACACGTCCCCCGACCCGTGGCTCACCCCTCTCGGCCCCTCTGCCTTCAGGAGCATTACATGTGGACCAGCCACCTATCGGGTCCACATGTTATTGACTCAAAGGCAGGTGTAGTAAGGCACTGAAGCTCAGTCCCGAGGGCCCTGAGAGGGAAGTGTAACTCCTGCACCAGGCCTTGTGGTGCTACCACTTCACGAACTCATGCCAAACTCGAGATTTATTTCTTTACTAGACATGCACGCAACAATTTAATGGACATTGTAATCTCAACATGTGATGGGGAGCTCTAAATTTGAATTTGAAACTTATAAAACGAAAAGATTCAAAACAAATAAACTAGGAGAGAGGGAGTATACTGTAGGATGTGTCCCATACGAAACAAATCCCCTGGTTTGTTATCGCAAAAATGCAGTTAGAAAGGAGCACAACGTCTTCGTACTCGTACGACAACAAATCAGCCACAGACAGCATGGTCACCTTTGACCGCCATGTGCAAGGTTCGTGCTATCTTCTTCAATCTCACTGTGGTTCCATCGTACCAATTCATGCGGTGGCCCATTGCATGGCTGATCCCAATGTTGGACAAAGGTTCTACGGGAACGGTGTCACCGTTGTAAATGTCGTGCAAATTGATGTTGGTACCCTCCCGTACATATGCAAGCCAATCTCCACTTGCACCGAGCCTAACCTGTGAAATAGTGGGCAGGGGGAGAATTAGGAAATGGACACGGAAGTAGTCTTTAAAATGCATTTACTACGTGATCAAACTCATCTTACCTGCTCATCAGAGGAAATCCGAGTGCCCCTCAACGTCGGCATCTCAAGGGGCGTCAACTTGCAACTACAGCCACGCCATGCTGGAGAGACCCCAAGGAAACATCCTCATGTGTTCCACGGAACATCAAGATGCATTTTTATGAGTAGTTTATCTTGTGAGAAAAAAGGATGAACGAGGGAAGGCCTGTGGAGATAGAGATAGAGACTACTACTACCAATGTGTTGGCCCGTGCGTTGCAATGGATCCAAAGTAGTAGAATAATACTTGTTCACGTGCTTGAAATATAAACACTCTAGTTTTGATATACATGTGTTAGTAGACATGATAGCTTGTCCATGGAAGTTGAAACACGGCAACCATCATGTTTCTTGTTTCTACCACTACCACACCCACACGTGATTCCCACGATGCCGCTCCAATGCACGGCACGACGTCCCCCGACATGGACATGGATCCTCTGACGTGGCTATCACTGTCTTACCCTGCCTTTCCTTCACTGATAGGTGGGACCCACGCTTGGGGGGACCCACATGTCAGTGACCCAATGGTAGGATTGTTAAGGTCAGGGGATCTTCACCCTCCCGACGTGCGCCTCATCCCTCTCGGCCCCACCACTCCTCTGCCTTTGTGTGCATGACATGCGGGCCAGCTGAACTGCGGTGACCATCAACTTTCTACCATAGACACACCCAATTGGACGTGGTTTGCCTACTCTGCTGCTATGCTCTGATCCATACTCCCGCACCATCGAATTTTCATCTAGCGGATATAACACATTTCATCTCGGGCATCAATCCTCAGCTTGAGTACTTTTGTACTACAGGTAGTACCCGCTGGTGTGGCCATCTACGCCTCGTAATGCCCCGACACCCAGCTGTGGCACCCTTGCCATGGCCATGCCACCACCGGCCGGTTCATCTCAAATGAGTGAGTCATGAACCATGCCACCACCATGAGAATGACATGTGGGCCAGCCGCATTTGAGGTCCACATGTCAGTGACTCATAGGCTGGTGCACTAAGCCACTGAAGCTCGGTCCCGTGGGCCCTAAGAGGGAAATGTAACTCCTACGGCAGGCCTTGTGGTGCTCCCGCAGTACGAGCTCGTGCCAAACCCGGAATTTTTTTCTTACTACTACCAACTAGTAAGGTACACGTGCATTGCACGCATGAGATTCTGGTGGTTTGTGCATTATGCTTAAGGGCCTATTTGGTTTGCATCCTAAGGTTGCCACGCCTAAGCTTAGGCTTTCCACAATATATTAGGCATATGTTTGGTTCATTGCCACACTTGTGGCTTGCCACACTTTTCTAGCTACATGGTCCACATGTCATAGACTCAACTTCTTGCCAAATCTTGCCAAACTTGGGGGCTATTTGGTTCTAGGCCTAGGAGTGCCACACTTTGCCATAAAATGTTGCCAAACTTGCCTAAGGTTAGGGGATGTTTGGTTATAGGCCTAGCATTGACATACTTTTCCACACATTTTTGCCAAGCTTACCTAAGGTTAGTTCATCAAAATGAAAGCCACAAGTTGGCAAGCCTAAGGGAACCTTGCCACACTTTTTGTGTGTATGCCATGTGGGACCCAAATGTGGCTTGCCAAAGGTGTGGCTGCAACCAAACACTTGCCTAAGTTGGTCAAACTTGCCTTACCTTAGGTGTGGCAATCTTTGGCAAAGTTAGTCACAAACCAAACAGCCTAGTTCTTCAAAATGAGAGCCACAAGTTGGCAAGCCTAAGGGAATCTTGCCACATTTGTTGTGTGTATGTGATGTGGGGCCACAGTGTGGCTTGCCTAAGATGTGGCTTGAACCAAACACACACCAAAGTTGGTCAAATTTGCCTAACCTTAGGTGTGGCAAGCTTTGGTAAACGCGGGGCTATTTGGTTTGTGACTAACTTTGCCGAATGTTCCCACACCTAAAGTTAGGCAAGTTTGACTAACTTAGGTGAGTATTTGGTTCAAGCCACACCTTAGGCAAGCCACACTTGGACCCCACATGGCATACACACAAAAAATGTGGCAAGATTTCCTTAGGATTGCCAACTTGTGGCTTTCATTTTGATGAACTAACCTTAGGCAAGCTTGGCAAAAATGTGTGGCAAAGTGTGGCAATGCTAGGCCTAGAACCAACCTCAAACCAAACAGCCCCTGGTGGCCATTTTGTTAGCCACACCTTTTGTGGAAGACACACTTTGCCTAAGCTTAGTTGTGACAAAGTTAGTCATGAACCAAACATACCCTAAGTTCAACCATGGAGTCTTCTAGATTCTACATGTGGCAGAATCTGGTGGAATGTAGATGATATCCAACGGCCAGTAGTGCTCGGATTTGCCATCTTTGTACCGTCGGATTGGGTTCATCCAACGACCAACTTTCAAAGTTATTGACACAGTATATAGGGGTATAGATGTTTGGTTTGCAGCCTAAGGTTTCCATGCCTAAGCTTAGGCGTGCCACAATATCTTAGGCATGTATTTGGTTCATTGACACACTTGTGGCTTGCCACACATTTCTAGCTACATGGTCCACATGTCATAGACTCAACTTCTTGCCAAATCTTGCCACACTTGTGGTGGCCATTTTGTTAGCCACATTTTTTGTGGCAGACACACTTTACCTAAGCTTAGTTGTGGCAAAGTTAGTCATGAACCAAACATACCATAAGTTCAACCATGGAGTCTTCTAGATTCTACATGTGGCAGAATCTGGTGGAATGTAGATGATATCCAATGGCCAGTAGTGCTCGGATTTGCCATCTTTGTACCGTCGGATTGGCTTCATCCAACAACCAACTTTCAAAGTTATTCACACACTATATAGGGGGTATAGATATAGATGTGCCGGCCCGTGCGTTGCAATGTATCCAAAGTATATCTATTTAGTGGAGTGCACTCCAAACACATCATCTATTTATTTTTCTCTAACCTTTCGTAGCCATGCAACCAAGCCACATAAGCTTCATGGGTGCCCCCCACATCATATTATTCATACTACGTTGACTGAAAAAAGATAAATCACCGAAAACAAGATCTTCCCATTTTTTTGTTACGATGATGTGCCGTGTACGTACCTAGTTGTATAGTGGTAGTGCTAGTTGTATAGTACAAACTTGGTACTAGTAGGAGTAGTAGTACATAATGCTCCTACTCTATCAACGAGCCCCATCTGACACCAAATTTCTTGGCTTGCATGCTACAGCTAGATCTTCCCCTCGTTTCTGTTTTCCAACCCGGCGGCGGGCAGGGTGCGGTTTGCCAATAGTCGGTTTGCTCAACGGCGGTCTCACATGAAAGTGAAAATGCTAGGCAACACGCCTTCCCTAAGACTAGCCACAGTGGGAGTAACTTCAGTGGTAACATCGAGTCCAACTCAGCAAATTTGCTTATGTGGCAATGAGTTAATGAGGAGAGAGGTAGTTATAGTAACTTAGCTAGTTACTGTAACATCACATGTCCCAATGGAATATGAGTCTATAACCTAATAAATGAAGCTTTGCATGTTACCACACTTATGTTACTACCCACTATGAAGGTAGTAACATAGTCTAGGGATATGTGTATGTTACTAGTGTATGTTACTCACCATTGTGGCTAGTATAAGCTATGTGTCGTGCCAGACGGGCCGTGGAGTACTCCTGATTCCCGGGCGTGTGGGGGTGCAATGCGAACGCGCGGCAGGCCTTTTCCTTTTACTAGAAATGTGTATGTGCGTTGCGACGGATCCAAAGTAGTAGAATAGTAGTACTTGTTCACAAACTTGAAAGAAATCACTCTAGTTTTGATATACTCCTAATATATTACTTTTCACTCAAAATATATTTCTCAGGATGTTTTGATGAGGTGAGGGAGGGATGTGGTTGCTTTGAAGATAATAAGGGTTGTTTTGCAAATTGGAGCAGAGAAGTGGGCTATTATTGCAAAAATGCCACAACTTACCTCACAACTGTTAGATGCAGATCTAATGGTCAGAAATGACGGATGGCAGACACACCACCATCACCAATTGAGTCTTTTATAGGAGTAGGAGTAGAGAAACATGTATAAATTGTAACATTTGGTTCTTCTCCTTGGCATGATCGATAGATAGAAATAACAATTGAAACGCTAGGGCGGGGCTATTTCCGCCAGATAAGCAGGGTACATAGTAGCTAGGTTGGCGCATCATTAGTTTGGTCACATGCGGTCCTACATGTTCTAGTGTTTCTAGCAAGATGCCCGCGCGTTGCACAAAGTTGATGGAAAAGGTAAGAACAACTTATAAATTGATGGATGGATTACTAGTTACAGTGATGCATACAATTAAGCAAAGGGATCACACATGTCGGTATTGACTGGAACGAGAATGCAACAACACAATAAGAATTAAGGCCACGATGATGCGATCACAGTGGTGGTTACAGGAGGCAAGAAGAAAGATGCATCCATCAACGTACGACCTCCTCCTCCTCAACTTAGTGCACTGGGCCACCGACCGACGGCTAAGGAGCGGCGGCTTTTGTGGCGAGGTCAAGGTGCTTCTCAGCAAAGGCATCCAAGGCTTCCAACTGGTTGAGGAATGTCAACGCCATAGCGTCCTCACTGGCCTTGTAGATACCTATGTACATGATTTGCTCGTACACGTGGATGTGTAAGTCGACGAATTCTTGCAGGGCAGGGCACCTCGTGGTGAGGGCGACCTCCAGGTGGACATTCTTCGTGGCGTCGGCGGGCAGTTGCAGGGCCACCAGTGCTTGAAAGAGGTTTCGGCCATGGAGGACGACTAGGGTGGCAGGTAATGAGGAGCCCAGGCACGCGGGATGGAGGAGTACGTCCATGTCGTCCACGAGCTTCTTGAGGACGGTGAACTTGTTGGTGGTGGCAATGATCATCTAGTCCAACTGAGAGTCGTAGTTGGCGTCGACGGCGGCCATCCACTAGCCGGTCTCCAGCACCATATGGAGACGATCCTCGGCGCCATGCCGCAGGCCGGTGTCGTGGACCATCTGGCACAACCACTGGCCGCTCACGCACATCGCCGCCATGGGTCTGGTGTGAGCACTTTTGCGCTTAGTGTAGGTGCTTAGGCAAATGCTTAGGTGCGTACGATGTGGTAGATGCATTGGAATGGAGGGGAGCCTTTATATGAGGGCAAACTGCGCTGCATTCACATCGTGCAGCCTCTTTTCCCGGTCCTCCTCCCATTACTTCCCTCATGCATTAATTGAAGGAGGATGCATTGGCCGTTCAACATTTCGGAAACCCCTACTCCCTCCCTCGTCTGCATTAAAGCCATATCAGGAACTCCGCCGCATGCTGTGAAATCGAATAGTACTGCACCGCTCGCTGCATGCCCGGCTGAACACGCCTCCTCGCCTCCATCAAACCCCTCCATTAAACCCGCATGCAAACCAACAAACCTACTCCAGCCACACGTCCGTTCATGAGCGGGCCGAAATTAAACGCAACACTGGCCGAGCTCCTCCGGTCCGCCCTTAGTTTAAACGAGGCTAGACGCCGGCCAAGCTCCTACTGTCCGCCCTCTATTTAAATGATTCCAGACAGACAACGGGCAAGAATCACACCCCTCCGCCGCTCCCCCATCTCCTCATTCACCATTTTCTCCACTCTTCCGATGGCTTCTGAGGAGCCGTTCTATGGCATACTACCCGGTTGGGTGGCCCACCGAGCCCTCCAGATACGGGCGAGGCCGCTCGGTGCTTCACCAACCTTGCTTGGCCCGACGGAGCCAGTTGCCGCCCCAAGCAGGCACATGGTTCAGCAACTCGCCACTCCAGTTCAGCTCGATGAGGTGTGGCGAGTTGCTCCACGCTGACATGGTAGCAAGCACGCCGGTATGGGCATCGTCGATGTCGCGTCGTACCACACCACCAGTGTCTGCGGTGGCCGCGCCTCCCGTGTCTATGGGTGCGCCTCCCGTGCCTGCGACAGCGCCATGCAGGCAAATACAGAAGCCGAGTTCATGGAGAGCAACGAGTCGGTGGCCAGCTTCTCTATGTCCGCCACCATCATCAAGGAGAAGTAGAACACGGGAGGCCGCCACCACTGGGTCCCATGAAGGCCACCGCCGAGGCGATGACCCTGAGGTTTCTTTGTTGCTTCATCTCTTTCGAGGACCTTTGTCGACCCCGCAGGTGTCTGCCGAACATGAGGAAGACAAAGGGATCCGTGGGCGGCCATTTAGATTATGTACTCCCTCTCTAGTTGGCAGGGAATATTTGTTCTAAGAATGGATAAATTGCATGTACCAATAACTAAAATAAGTCTAGATACATCCATTTCTAGGACAAGTATTTCCGGACGGAGGGAGTATTAATTATACCAAGAGATCTGGATTAGGACCGCTTAGTTCATGTAAATGTAATGAAATCCATCATGTTTATATGAAGATCCGGCTATTTTATACGAAATCCTTCATGCTTATATGAAATCAGTCTGTGTTTGCACAAATTTCATCTAGTTGGTTAGAGTTGTGAAATGTATGCCGCTGGCGTTTGATGTCGTCCTCTGCGGAAGGAAGCGGGAGGAAATTTGCCGGCTGTCGTTGGAGATGATCTTATGCTGGAAATAATAGAGTGACATCCAATCCATTTGAGTTAATTGCGTGTATGATTGTCCCTCTATAAAAAGTTAATTGCATGTACAGTGTACACGTGACTTGGAGGGTGGCTACAACTTCGTATATATAGTTAACAAGAAACAAGTCCATCCTTAATCTTGTATTCTAAGTACTCTGTGGGTTCCACTGTCAGTATAGTAGCGAAAGAAGTATATATTAAATAAGTAATATATAATATAAAAATTAAAAGTTAAAGACATAATTCAAACTCAGGTCATCGCATTGCAAGCATCCGACGCTAACGAGTCCAGCACATTTTTGTTGTAGACCATGCTGGAGATATATCTCCATGTCTACTCTTATACTCCATCCGTTCCTAAATATTTGTCTTTTTCAGATTTCAAATGCACTACCACATACAGATGTGTATGTAGACATAGTTTAGAGTGTAGATTCACTCATTTTGCTCCGTATGTAGTCACTTGTTGAAATCTCTAAAAAGACAAATATTTAGGAACGGAGGGAGTAGAAAACAGATTTGGTGATGATGGTGTGCGTGCCATCCTGCAATATAGGTCGTCGGATTTATATCTAACGGATAGGAAGAAAACTATGGAAATTTTGCAAAAATATACCCACACCCCTCTCCATGTTCGCAAATAAAAACCTTCCCTCGTTCATCCTTTTCTCTCACAAGATAAACTACTCATACAAATGCATATTGATGTTGCGTGCAACGCACGGGCATCTAGCTAGTTTCTTTTAAAATAGTTACTGCAATAATTGGGTTGAAGTGATATATTTTATGTCTGCCCAAATGATTTTAGATTCACTAGTAGTAACAAAGAAAAGGTTACCTTGTTAATTAACATAAAACAGGGTGAAAACTACCACATGAGGCCGGTAAAAAGAAGGCACACTGGGTTCAGCGTCATCATCACTACAGTTGTGCGCTCGCGAGAAGTCTACATATCGAGGGGGCTACTGAGCGAGGCACAGAGACACAATGTTTGAGAGAGAAACCAATTGATAGATTATGATCAGATCGAGTTGTCACCCTTCTGTTGTCATTGTTGGGGTGGCGGAGAGAAAGACGTATCAAGTGTGCGTGGTAGGCACAGAGGCACAACTAGCGAGTGTGTGTGTGTATATGTGTGTGTTTGAAAGAGGAGTAGATAGATTACTATCAAGATCGAGGTGCCACCCTACTCCTTCTGTGTTGGGTAGTGTGTGTGTGTGTGTGTGTGTGTGTGTTTGAGAGAGAAGCCAGTCGATAT
>NC_057798.1:549882535-550003363 GCF_018294505.1 Triticum aestivum | reverse complement strand
CCATCCTGCAATATAAGCCATCCAATTTATATCCGATGGATAGGAAGGAAACTATGGCAATTGTGCAAAAAGGTACCCACACCCCTCTCCACATTTGCAAATAAGGCATTCCCTCGTTCATCCTTTTCTCCCACAAGATAAACTACTCATACAAATCCATCTTGATGTTCTGTGCAACACATGGGCATCTTGCTAGTAGGGAGAAGAAGTTTGTGTGACACATATCTAGCTATATTAAGGAATATGTAGATAGCATGTGTGTGAGGCATACTTAAAGCATCACGAAGATAAACAAACGATGTGCATGCAAGTGCCAGAAAAATGAAGCAAGTGCCAAAAAAATGAAGCAAGTGCGAGAAACAATGTGTATGAGCGCGCGTGTGTGTGTGCGTGTGTGTGTGAGAGAGAGAGAGGGAGAGAAAGAGAGCAAAATCTCAAAAGAAAAGGTGCTCTACTGGAATCCCATTGTATGTATTCATATGGTTCCAGGACTCGAGCTAACCTTAGGCATATGTGTGAGAGACATAATTATAATTTGAGACATTAATGGCTGTGGGTGGGCGGAATTAAAGGGGTGGGTGTGTTCGATAGAGAGAGCGTGTGTGTTTCTGTGTGAGAGACTTGTAGGACGGGGTAGAAAGATGAATTCTAACCTTAACGGAGGGAGAGAAATACACGAAGTGCGCGTGTGTGATTCCGATGCCCACAGGGAAATGAGATATGTATGCGTGTGAGAGAGATTGCACAATTCATTCACGTATCACTATCTAGCGATCATGGACGTGCATCGCTTGAACATAAATAAATATCTACTTCATATCATGGCCAAAGTTACAATATCGATTCAACGCTATAAAGATTGGACACTCACATATCACATTTTTTCTATCTAAATAAATTGTTTCAGTTGTGCAGGCCAAAGTTATAGTGATGTTTCTTCAAACAACCAATGTAGCTATCATGTACATGTACCATTGTTACTCTTGCATTCAAATTCATTAGTCTTGGATGATTTAAGGTTCTATTATGAAGTAATATATGTAATATTGATATATGAATTCAACGGGTACGCAATTTATGAAATGGAGGCTATGTAATCATATGAGGTAACACTTTTAAGTAGTGGACTACAATATCCATTTCTTTTTGTGCGCCTCTACACTAACACGTCAATGCATTATGTTTAAAGTAAATAACCAATGGCACTAAATTATCTATTTACACGAGAAAAACATGCGTTGGGCGTTTGATACCTTTTTGTGAATGTGCCTCTACGCCCGTATGATTGGTCGTGCCCATGTGAACGTCCAAGTTACCGGCACATCATCCCGAGTTATTGTCTTTTTTTCTGGGTGGACTTCACACCAGTTATTAACTGTTGACGCGTGCCCCGTGTACACAGTCTCGCATGACCTTCCTGCTAGCACGGTCCAAAATTAGTTGAAACTGGATACGAACTATCCCGCGGGCGGCAAAATCTCCCGCCTCCTTCTAAAATTTCCGCCACCTAGTCTTTAGCATGCGAAATTCCCCTTTTGTCCTTGGTGCACAGAGACCAACAGTTACAATACCACCCTCATCTACATAATAGGTCGGGGCTGCTTTGGTAACTTCTGGTTCCGCCCACCACACGACACCCCCATTTACTCTCCCCTCCCCCCAAAACGACTAACTTCACAGCACCAGAGCATCTTGCATCACGCCGTCCGTACTTCATCGGCCTTTCTACCCCTCCCCTCTCGAAACCCTAGACTGCTCATCCACTGGCGTATAGAGCCCATTCACTGCCAGCGGCGTCCACCTCACCGGATCGGCTTCTGCGGCCGCATCTACCCCTCCCACCTCCCATAGAAATGAGTAGACTGCTCATCCACCTCTGTACCACAGCCCATTTAGTGTCGGCCTTGTCCACGGCGCCAGATCTGCTTCGCCAATACTCTTGTCAACCGCAGCGCATCTGCAGTGGCTCATTCATACTCCCCACTAGAGACACTTCGTCCACACCCCCACGGAGCCGCGGGCGCCCTCGTCGACGGCCTCTGATCCTCTTCGCCGACACATTCCTCAACCCTACCGGAGCCGCTTCGCCGACACCATCATCAACCCTACCAGAGTAGCTTCGCCTATACCATTCTCAACCCTACCAGGGCCGCTTTGCCAACTCACAAGTCCACGGCCTCAGATCCGCTTCCTCGCACCCTCATCCAACCTACCAGAGCAGCTTCTGACGCCCCATCCACGACCGCAGATCCACATCAGCGACACCATCCTTAACCCAACCACCGGAGCAGCTTCATCGACGCCCTCGTCCACGGCCATAGATCCGCTTCACCCACACCGTTGTCCACCCTACCAGGGCCGCTCCACAAACACCCTACTCAACGGTTCTAGATCTCCTTACCGGACCCCGACAGCCAGCGCAGCGTCATCACCCTTGATGTTTCTAACCTGATTCCCACCGTCTAGCAAGATGCCAGGCACCCGCCACGTCTAGGTACTTGTCACCTTTAAACCTATCCAGCATCACCTGCCCGATGTACTTCAAATATACTAACAGGTCGTTGTTACCTGTTATGCAGCTGGCAAAAACTACAAGGATGATGTTTCTTCTGGATCTAACAACTTGGCCAACCAAGATCCTGGACTGAGGCATTGCTATGATCTTGTAAGTGCGTCTCTCTCTCTCTCTCTTGTATTGTTCTGTGCCTGCCAGTGTGCTTTGCTAGGATTTTCAACCAGTAATCCCTTTGTGCAGACAATGATTTCTACTACTGGCTGCTAAATTAGATATGTAGATGTCATACATGATACTACCTCGTACCTCCGTTCCTAAATATAAGTCTTTCTAGAGATTCCACTATAGGCTACATATGGAGCAAAATGAGTGAATCTACACTCGAAAATGCATCTATATACATCTCAATGTGGTCCATACTGGAATCTCTACAAAGACATATATTTAGGAACAGAGGCAGTACATTACACAAAATCGTAGGTGGCATGTAGGAATTCTAGTGCACTACATTAGGCTCCCTTCGAGTGCCTGCTAGTCCAGCACACAGACTCATGGCTAGTTTATGCTACGCACACAATCATTAATTGGTGGTTTACATATGCGCAAGGGATATGCAATGTATTATCATGTAGAGATGTCTGAAATTAGTCGTGTCATCTTGCAGAAAGGGTTACACAATGAAAAAGTAGAAGATGTATGTGGCAATTTCATGGAACGTCACAAAAAAGAGAGGCGGTAGTGAGCCTATATAATGTGCTATGGTACGTCACTCCTCCATTGCAATCATCATGGCATGTTATTTGTATGTCAGTTCTATTAGCCAAGTTTCTTAGGGACAATTATTACGAGTTATCCTAAGAAAATAAGCACCTGTGAATATAAGCTCCATGTAATAAGCCAACCAGATCTTTTCATTGCCTTCCTTTTCAGCTTATCTTTGGTATGATCAGTGAAAAGTCTAGATTGCATAATATTTTTTCATTTTGCTGCCCATATGAAAATTAATTTGACTTGCAAACATCACAAATTGAACCCAGTGCAGTAATTAATATGATAGGAAAACGGACCATCACTATTTGTTCAAAATGCAAATACAAAGATACCATCTACTTGGCACAATCTACTTTGGTCAATGTCTTCCATAGAGATCCCATTCCCTAATTTAAACGAAGAACGCATGACCCACATTTAAATGAAGAACAATTATTTATTGAAATTCGATGGTCCAAGTGGCTGGTTGATATCATATAGCAGCACCACCTGAAAGCATCATATAGTAGCAACAACTCATAGAAACTCATCATACAACAGCAGTGATGTCTACTATGCAACCTTCTTCTTGTAGACGTTGTTGGGCCTCCAAGTGCAGAGGTTTGTAGGACAGTAGCAAATTTCCCTCAAGTGGATGACCTAAGGTTAATCAATCCTTGGGAGGCGTAGGATGAAGATGGTCTCTCTCAAGCAACCCTGCAACCAAATAACAAAGAGTCTCTTGTGTCCCCAACACACCCAATACAATGGTAAACTGTATAGGTGCACTAGTTCAGCGAAGAGATGGTGATACAAGTGCAATATGAATAGTAGATAAAGGTATTTGTAATCTGAAATTATAAAAACAGAAAGCTAACAAGTGATAAAAGTGAGCGTAAACGGTATTGTAATGGTAGGAAACAAGGCCTAAGGTTCATACTTTCACTAGTGAAAGTTCTCTCAAAAATAATAACATAACTGGATCATATAACTATCCCTCAACATGCAACAAAGAGTCACTCCAAAGCAACTAATAGAGGAGAACAAATGAAGAGATTATGGTAGGGTACAAAACCACCTCAAAGTTATCATTTTTGATCTATCTATTCAAGAGTCCGTAGTAAAATAACATAGAGCTATTCTTTCCGTTCAATCTATCATAGAGTTCATACTAGAATAACACCTTAAGACACAAATCAACCAAAACCCTAATGTCACCTAGATACTCCATTGTCACCTCAAGTATCCATGGGCATGATTATACGATATGCATCACACAATCTTAGATTCATCTATTCAACCAACACAAAGTACTTCAAAGAGTGCCCCAAAGTTTCTACCGGAGAGTCAAGACGAAAACGTGTGCCAACCCCTATGCATAGATTCCCAAGGTCACGGAACCCGCAAGTTGATCACCTGAACATACATGAAGTGAATCACGTGAATATCCCATTGTCACCATAGATAAGCACGGCAAGACATACATCAAGTGTTCTCAAATCCTTAAAGACTCAATCTGATAAGATAACTTCAAAGGGAAAACTCAATCCATTACAAGAGAGTAGAGGGGGAGAAACATCATAAGATCCAACTATAATTGCAAAGCTCACGATACATCAAGATCGTGCCAAATCAAGAACACGAGAGAGAGAGAGAGAGAGATCAAACACATAACTACGGGTACATACCTCAGCTCCGAGGGTGAACTACTCCCTCCTCGTCATGGAGAGCGCTGGGATGATGAAGATGGCCACAAGTGAGAGATCCCCCCTCCGACAGGGTGCCGGAACAGGGTCTCGAATGGTTTATGGTGGCTACAGAGGCTTGCAGTGGCGGAACTCCTGATCTATTGTTGTCCTCGATGTTTTTAGGGTATATGGACTTATATAGGCGAAGGAAGTCGGTCGGGGGACGCTCGAGGGGCCCACGAGACGGGGGGCGCGCCCAGTAGGGGGGGGGGCGCCCCCCACCCTTGTGGCCACCTCGAAGCTTCCTTGACTTCAACTCCAAGTCTCCTGGATCACGTTCGTTCCAAAAATCATGCTCCCGAAGGTTTCATTCCATTTGGACTCCGTTCAATATTCCTTTTGTTCAAAACACTGAAATAGGCAAAAAAACAGAAATATGGGCTGGGCCTCCGGTTAATAGGTTAGTCCCAAAAGTAATATAAAAGTGTATAATAAAGCCCATTAAACATCTATAACAGATAATATAATAGCATGAATACTTGATAAATTATAGATACGTTGGAGACGTATCGGCATCCCCAAGCTTAATTCCTACTCGTCCTCGAGTAGGTAAATGATAAAAGAAAGAATTTATGAAGTGTCAATGCTAGCAGGTGCACAAGTTTGATCAATGATAATTTCATTCACCTTTTCTAGTATCATTATAACAGTAGCTCATCTCATAAAACTTTTCATGATCAAGTAACAAGCTATTCATATGTTAAAGCATAGACCATAAACTTTCTTGAAAACTAGCAAACTTCATTCTTAGTCATCAAACAATTACAATTCATCTTATTTTCAGGAAGGGTCTATGTCAGAGCTTTGATTTAGAAAATCCCACATACTCAACTATCATATAGTCTTCCATGATTGCTACCACTCAAAGCATATTCTTAGAACAAAAAGCATCCATCGAACATAGAGAAAGATAGGGGCTTAGTGTTTCGCCTCCCAACTCACTTATCATATAGATAATTGTCAACAATAATAATTCATGATCAAATATATTTGCATCGCCATATATGCTTAGCTCTTTCCCCAACACACGATGCTTGCCAACTAAAGAGTAGGTAGGAATGAGAAGGAATACTAGTGACTCTTGCATAAAAGTAAAAGATAGGCCCTTCGTAGAGGGAAGCAGGGATTTGCATAGGTGCCAGAGCTCGGTTTTGAAATAGTGATAAATAATTTTGAGAGGTATGATCTCATTGTCAACATAACAACCAAGAGTTCCCAATATCTTCCATACTACATACATTATAGGCGGTTCCCAAATAGAATGTTAAAGTTTTTACTCCCCCTCCACCAACAATCATCAATCCATGGCTTGCCCAAAACAACGGGTGCCTCCAACTAACATCAATCCTGGGGGAGTTTTTGTTTGCAATTATTTTGATTTGATTTTGATCTTTTGATTATGGGACTGAGCATCCCGATTACCAGCCATTTTCTCGTGAACGATGAGCGGAGTCCACTCATCGTGAGAATAACCCACCTAGCATGGAAGATACTGACAGCCCATAGTCGCTACATGAGCGATTCGGGCATACAAAACATATTATTATTTGAAGGTTTAGAGTTTGGCACATGCAAATTTACTTGGAACTGTAGGTAAATACCACAAATAGGTAGATATGGTGGACACTCATGGAAGAAACTTGGTTCAAGGGATTTGGATGCACAAGCAGTATTCCCGCTTAGTACAGATATTTTGGCTAGCAAAGGTTTCTAAATAGCAAGCACCACATGTTGGAGGATCTATAACAATATAACTTCTATACAAATACACCCAAGCATAACTCATTACATTGTCTTCCTTGTCCAACTTCAACTAAATTGCTCAGGTTTGAAAATAATTAATGGGGCTCACAATCATAGAAGATGTCTAAGATAGTATATTTATATGTGAAATTTCTCTTCCTTCAATATTCTTTCATGAATTGTTCAAGTGACCAATACAATGCTTGCTAACCTTCAATAAATTTACTACCTCTACTTCTTAGATGTGAAGTCATTACTCCCAACGGGGTAAGCATATGAAACATATATAATTTCAGATTTATGACATTCAACTCATTCAACCATTTACTCATAGGATATAAGTGAAGCACAAAAGTAAATGACAAACTACTCAAAAAAGATATAAGTGAAGATCAATGAGTAGTTAAATAATTATGTAGCTATATGAAGACTCTCTCTCATTTAGGAATTTCAAATCTTGGTATTTTATTCAAATAGCAAGAAAAATAAAATAAAATGGCATTGCAAGGATAGCACGACTCATGTGAAGAAGCAAAAACTTAGGTTCAACCGATACTAACCGATAATTGTTGAAGAAGAAAGGTGGGATGCCTACCGGGGCATCCCCAAGCTTGGATGCTTGAGACTTCTTGAAATATTATCTTGGGGTGTCTTGGGCATCCCCAATCTTGAGCTTTTGTGTCTCTTAATTCCTTTTATATCACGGTTTCCCTAAATCTCAAAAACTTCATCCACACAAAACTCAACAAGAACTCGTGAGATAAGTTAGTATAAAAAATGCAAAAACCTTATCATTTTCTACTGTAACAAATTACTAACGTTATTATTAAACATTGCATACTAACTGTCTCTGCATATTTAATACTCCTATCCTCAAATAGAATCATTAAACAAGCAAGCATATACAAACAATGCAAATGTAACAGCAATCTGCCAAAACAGTATAGTCTGTAAAGAATGCAAGATTCATCATACTTCCCTAGCTCCAAAAATTATAAGAAAAAATACTAAGATGTAGAAGATTTATCAGAGCTCAATATTCAAAAAGATTAAACATTATATCATTCTCTGACTTTTCTAGGGAATTTTTTCAACAGCGGTAAACTTTCTGTTTTGAAACAGCAACATGTATACAACATAAACATGGTAAAGGTTATCCTTGATATTTTTATTGAAAATAAAGATGCAAAATATTATTCTAAATAACAGCAAGCAATGCTAACAAAAGAAAATGACGTTCCAAGCAAAACACATATCATGTGGTAAATAAAAATATAGCTCCAAGTAAAGTTACCGATGAACGAAGATGAAAGAGGGGATGCCTTCCGGGGCATCCCCAAGCTTAGGCTCTTGGTTGTCCTTGAATATTACCTTGGGGTGCTTTCGTAATCCCCAATCTTAGTCTCTTACCACTCCTTATTCCATAGTCCATCGAATCTTTACCCAAAACATGAAAACTTCCCAACACGAAACTCAAAACAAAACGCATAAGCTCCGTTAGTATAAGAAAATAAATCACCACTTAGGTACTGTTGTGAACTCATTCTAAATTAATAATGGTGTAATATCTAATGTATTCCAGCTTCTCTATGGTTCATACCCTCCGATACTACTCATAGATTCATCAAAATAAGCAAACAACACATAGAAAACAGAATCTGTCAAAAACAGAACAGTCTGTAGTAATCTATGTCAAACGTATACTTATGGAACCCCACAAATTCTTAAATAAATTGGTGGACCTTAAGAATTTGTATATTAATCATCTTCAAAAAGAATCAACCTAAAATCACTCTTCAGTAAAAAATTACAGCTAATCTAGTGAGCACAAAGTTTCTGTTTTTTACAGCAAGATCATATAGACTTCACCCAAGTCTTCCCAAAGGCTCTACTTGGCACAAACACTAATTAAAACATAAAACCACATATAACCAGAGGCTAGATGAATTATTTATTACTATACAGGAGCAAAAATCAAGGAACAAAAATAAAATTGGGTTGCCTCCCAACAAGCGCTATCGTTTAACGCCCCTAGCTAGGCATGATGATTTCAATGATGCTCACATAAAGGGATAAGAACTGAAACATAAAGAGAGCATCATGAAGAATATGACTAGCACATTTAAGCCTAACCCAATTCCTATGCATAGGGATTTTGTGAGCAAACAACTTATGGGAACAATAATCAACTAGCATAGGATGGCAAAACAAGCATAACTTCAAGATTTTAAGCACATAGAGAGGAAACTTGATATTATTGCAATTCCTACAAGCATGTGTTCCTCCCTCATAATAATTTTCAGTAGCATCATGAATGAATTCAACAATATAACCAGCACATAAAGCATTATTTTCATGATCTACTTGCATAGAAATTTAACTACTCTCCACATAAGCAAATTTCTTCTTATAAATAATAGTGGGAGCAAACTCAACAAAATAGCTATCATGTGAGGCATAATCCAATTGAAAACTAAAATCATGATGACAAGGTTCATGGTTATCATTATTCTTTATAGCATACATGTCATCACAATAATCATCATAGATAGCAACTTTATTCTCATAATCAATTGGAACCTCTTCTGAAATAGTGGATTCATCACTAAATAAAGTCATGACCTCTCCGAATCCACTTTGATCATTATTAAAATAAGAATCAACACCTCCAAAATAGTGGGATCAATACTACCTAAAGTTGACACTCTTCCAAACCCACTTTCATCAATATAATCATCATAAATAGGAGGCATGCTTTCATCATAATAAATATTCTCATCAAAACTTGGGGACTAAACATATCATCTTCATCAAACATAGCATCCCAAAGCTTGTGGCTTTGCATATCATTAGCATCATGGGTATTCAAAGAGTTCATACTAATAACATTGCAATCATGCTCATCATTCAAAGATTTAGTGCCAAACATTTTATAGATTTCTTCTTCTAGCACTTGAGCACACTTTTCCTTTCCATCATTTTCACGAAAGATATTAAAAAGATGAAGCATCTGAGACAAACTCAATTCCATTTTTAAAGCTTGATTTTATAGAATAAACTAGTGATAAAACAAGAAACAAAAAGATTCGATTGCAAGATCTAAAGATATACCTTCAAGCACTCACCTCCCCGGCAACGGCGCCATAAAAGAGCTTGATGTCTACTGCGCAACCTTCTTCTTGTAGACGTTGTTGGGCCTCCAAGTGCAGAGGTTTGTAGGACAGTAGCAAATTTCCCTCAAGTGGATGACCTAAGGCTTATCAATCAGTGGGAGGTGTAGGATGAAGATGGTCTCTCTCAAGCAACCCTGCAACCAAATAACAAAGAGTCTCTTGTGTCCCCAACACACCCAATGCAATGGTAAATTGTATAGGTGCACTAGTTCGGCGAAGAGATGGTGATACAAGTGCAATATGGATAGTAGATAAAGGTATTTGTAATCCGAAATTATAAAAACAGCAAGGTAACAAGCGATAAAAGTGAGCGTAAATGGTATTGCAATGGTAGGAAACAAGGCCTAAGCTTCATACTTTCACTAGTGCGAGTTCTCTCAACAATAATAACATTAACTTCATCATGTAACTATCCCTCAACATGCAACAAAGAGTCACTCCAAAGCAACTAATAGAGGAGAACAAACGAAGAGATTATGGTAGGGTACAAAACCACCTCAAACTTATCCTTTTTGATCTATCTATTCAAGAGTCTGTAGTAAAATAACATAGAGCTATTCTTTCCGTTCAATCTATCATAGAGTTCATACTAGAATAACACTTTAAGACACAAATCAACCAAAACCCTAGTGTCACCTAGATACTCCATTGTCACCTTAAGTATTCGTGGGCATGATTATATGATATGCATCACACAATCTCAGATTCATCTATTCAACCAACACAAAGTACTTCAAAGAGTGCCCTAAAGATTCTACCGGAGAGTTAAGACAAAAACGTGTGCCAACCCCTATGCATAGATTCCCAAGGTCATGGAACCCGCAAGTTGATCACCTAAACATAGATCAAGTGAATCACGTGAATATCCCATTGTCACCACAGATAAGCACGGCAAGACATACATCAAGTGTTCTCAAATCCTTAAAGACTCAATCCGATAAGATAACTTCAAAGGGAAAACTCAATCCATTACAAGAGAGTAGAGGGGGAGAAACATCATAAGATCCAACTATAATAGCAAAGCTCGCGATACATCAAGATCGTGCCAAATCAAGAACACGAGAGAGAGAGAGATCAAACACATAGCTACTGGTACATACCGTCAGCCCCAAGGGTGAACTACTCCCTCCTCGTCATGGAGAGCGCCGGGATGATGAAGATGGCCACTAGTGAGAGATCCCCCCTCCGGCAGGGTGCCAGAACAGGGTCCCGATTGGTTTTTGGTGGCTACAGAGGCTTGTGGCGGCGGAACTCCTGATCTATTGTTGTTATCGATGTTTTTAGGGTATATGGACTTATATAGGCGAAAGAAGTCGGTCGGGGGACGCTCGAGGGGCCCACGAGATAGGGGGCGCGCCCAGTAGGGGGGCGCGCCCCCACCCTCGTGGCCACCTCGAAGCTTCCTTGACTTCAACTCCAAGTCTCCTGGATCACGTTCATTCCGAAAATCACGCTCCCGAAGGTTTCATTCGTTTGGACTCCATTTGATATTCCTTTTCTTCGAAACACCAAAATAGGCAAAAAAAACAACAATATGGGCTGGGCCTCCGGTTAATAGGTTAGTCCCAAAAATAATATAAAAGCGTATAATAGAGCCCATTAAACATCTAAAACAGATAATATAATAGCATGAATACTTCATAAATTATAGATACGTTGGAGACGTATCAAGCAGCAGCAGCAGTGTGCAATTCATCATATACATTGTGCAATACATGGCATAACCTAATACATGTGCATTCCATTGTAGAATCTCAAATATGCAATGTTTATGTTAGTTCATACGTTGCACATGATGTTTAAATGCCCCTTAAATATGATCAGTCAAGTGATGATCGTTAAGCCTCCTTTGCTTCTTTTCTTGATATATAAGATTTGCTCACACGTCTGTTCAATTGCTTGTTTGCATCAGCCAGCCATACTAGGACTATTTGCTTTGATTACTTGCTGTTCTTGACCTAACACTCTAACAGAGCTTGTCAATGATTTAAACACTAAGGGCTGCTATAGTGGGGCTTTGTCTAACTCATAGGTGACATAAAGGTTTGGCTGTACACTAAAGTAGGCTCTCCAAGAGTACCTGGAGATCCAGCTCGAAGGTATGCCTAGTTTTTACATAGTGAAAACATAGTAAATGCTCATTTCATTGTGTGCAAGTGCAAGAGATGCGGCATGTTTCATTATGTGGTGTTGTTTTGTTATAATCTTATCCTTTTGTGTTCACAGACTGGAAAGTATGCATATTTATCTTCCAAGGAGACGAGTAACTAGTTGTGTCACCTTGCAGAGGGGGTGCAATGAAGATAAGATTGAGGATTTCCAAGTACAAGATGTTAGGAAGGAGCCTTGTATACGAGCTGCGCTGAGCCTCTTCAACCAATTAAGGTAAGTCACTGTATCCAACTCAACAGTTCAATTCCTTGTTTGTTTCAGGCATAGTTAATTTGTTCTTTTCAATTGCTTTATTTTTCCTCGGTTAATGAGATGCCCAAAAAATGATGCCTGATGTTGGGTACTTGTATAACTATTATTTGACATAATTAAAGGCCTTACCATTTAATTACTCTGCCAAAGTGTGCCTGATGCTTTGAGGTCTATTAACCAACTATTATTGCATGAGGCTCACAATCTAGTTTATACTAGGCTAATTATTGCATAGTTTTTCTTACTGTAGTAGGTTTGTATGAATCCCTCTGCTATTCATTATGCTCCCTAAGACTTTAATTGAGCTATAGAATGGCCAACTGCTTGCTTACTTATACGCAACGTGTTGTCTAAATTTCTAACTTGTCTGTGTTTTGGATTGGGCCCCAACATCATGCTCCTCTAGTGAGCTAAGAGAGATTTCTGTATGTAGGCTACATAGACTGCCTTTTTTATAATTTTTAAAATATCACCAACTTATGCTTCATGACGTGTAACATTATTGTTAGTCATGTTTTGCCATGTACAAAATAGTCTGTCTTGCTCGGTTCATTGTTGTAACTATATTTTTGCCCTAGTCATGTGTACTTACAAAAACATTTTAGGATGAAGTGACATCAACACAAAGATCTGTGAGTAGTGCGGCATGGGCGTTACTGAATGATTATGGATTGGAATTGGAATGTGCTGATGTTCTCGAGCATCAACTAGAGGTGGCAAGACAATGTGTACATGATTCTCAATGTACAATTAACAAGTTGAGACTGGACATGCACGTATTAGATGCAGGAGTCAAAAAATGAGACAAGACATTGAGGTAACCACAAAGGAATTGGAGATTTTGCAGACTGAAGTTTGTTCTATCTGAATCCGACCAATCCTATTTTCTGAAGAGATTATAGTTCAAATGGTAAGTTATGTTGATGCGTGTCCATGATGTATGAGCTTTATTTGTCCAGTGTACGTAATTTGCTATTTGTGTATGCTTTATTATCACTTGTGCCGAACTATAATGCCCGATGGATATATTCGGCTGTAATTTCTTTATTGTATAGTGTAGGATTATTTTATGTTTCTATGCCGTCTTTTTATTGTATAGTGTATGTTTTTTAGAGGCGATAGTATATAGTAGGATATTTCTTGAATATGCTATATCGTTGAAACGGGGACCAACATGCCCAAACATTTCCTAGACGCCATACAAACAAACAAACATGTGTAGTCAAATTGGGACTTAATTGGGCTGGTTAAAATAATATTAAGTGAATCCCAAATGATGTGGCCCACCATAACAATGGCTCTTAGCAGGTCGTCAACAGGCCTAAAGCTCGATAGGGCCGTATAAATGGAAATAGTCCGCGGGCCTTTAGCAGGCCGAAATAAATGTCAATTGTGTCTCGGCCCTTTTACTTTACGGGCCAGTAAGAGGCCGAAAGTGTTATGGGCCAGTGGAGGCCCAATTTGCAAACTAGGCTTTTAACAGGCTGAAAGTCGCGTTGGGATGAAATGATGCCCTGCGGAATGTGGGCCCCTAATGGACCTTTGCCCTGCGGAACGTGGGCCCCTAATGGACCTAAAGTCAAAGTCCCAACTGTTGTTCGGGCCATTAACATGCAGAGGGACAAAATGGGCTAAGAGTTGGCCCATTTATCGAATGGGTCGAGGATAGGCCTAAAGTCACACCGGGCTAGAATTGGCCCTATTGCAGAATGGGCTGAGAAAAGCCTGAAAGACGTTCCAGGCCATTAACGGCCTGGAACTAATGATGGGCTGCTAATAGGCCGGAAGAAGCTCGGGCTGCAATTGGGCCCGAAAAAGTAGAGGGACGTCAACGGGCTTAAACTGGCGATGGGCTGGAAATTGTAGAATCTAGAATGGGCCTTTGATGGGCCGATTTTGTGTAACTTGTATGGTCCGTACTTGTAAATGGTCCTGACTCAAGTAGGCCGCTAATGGGTCGGCCCGCTTATTTTGACAGGACCGGCCTTTTCATCAGAATGGGCCTCTATTGGGCCGTGCCATGTGTTGGCGTATCATAGGCGGCTCATGTCCAATGAGTGGATGACATGTGTCCCAACGATGAGGCAACACGTGTTTCCTCCGGCCAATGAGAATTTTACACGTGGAAAATCCCCATTGGTCGTGACTGTTAGTTGGTTAGCGGATCCAAAACCGGACTCGATAGCTTAACGGCGTCCCGTTACGGTGGATGCCACATGTCGGTCACCCTTGACGAAAGAACTTCTATGACACGCGATTTATCGTCATGGAAGTGGACACTTCCATGATGATAATTTTGCTAATGTCATGGAACACTTCTATGACATCACAAGTATTACTATCTTGATTCTATCATAAAATTGTCATGGATGTACATGCATGACAGAAAACGTGACCTATTGTGACAAACACGTATCATCACGGAAGTGTATTTTTTTGTAGTGTATGTCAACATACGTTATTCCCTTTGTCATCGGTACGTTACTTGCCCGAGATTCGATCGTCAGTATCTTCATACCTAGTTCAATCTCGTTACCGACAAGTCTCTTTACTCGTTTCGTAATGCATCATCCCGCAACTAACTCATTAGTCACATTGCTTGCAAGGCTTCATAGGATGTGCATTACCGTGAGGGCCCAGAGATACCTCTCCGATACTCGGAGTGACAAATCCTAATCTCGATCTATGCCAACCCAACAAACACCTTTGGAGATACCTGTAGAGCATATTTATAATCACCGAGTTACGTTGTGACGTTTGATAGCACACAAGGCATTCCTCCGGTGTCCAGGAGTTGCATAATCTCATAGTCTAAGGAATATGTATTTGACATGAAGAAAGCAGTAGCAATAAAACTGAACGATCATTATGCTAAGCTAACGGATGGGTCTTGTCCATCACACAATTCCACTAATGATGTGATCCCGTTCATCAGACGACAACTCATGTCCATGGCTAGGAAACTTAACCATCTTTGATCAACGAGCTAGTCAAGTAGAGGCATACGAGGGACACGGTGTTTTGTCTATGTATCCACACATGCATCAAGTTTCCAGTTAATACAATTCTAGCATGAATAATAGACATTTATCATGATATAAGGAAATATAAAATAACAACTTTATTATTGCCTCTATGGCATATTTGCTTCAAGTTTCATGAACCAAAGTACCAATTCTTAAAAAAACACGGCTTTGTTGGGTTCCGATGGCGACCCATGGCGACGCGGGTGAGGCGAACCCGCCTGACCGAAGGTGGGCGGTCCACCTCGTCTTTGACCTGTCCGCGCCAATGCTGATGCTGTTCCAGCGGGGCATGCTTCTCCGGCGAGGCGGCTCGCGGTGGTTGATGTTGATTAACGAACACGGCATACGGATTGATATAAGGCGGGTACACGAGGAGGAGGTAGTGCAGGAGGGAACACATGTACGTTTCCCCTGTCATGTTGTGTTGGTAGGAAGAGTGCTGGGAATTGCTGCGGTGGTGCGGCGTGACACGCAGATCGAGGTTGAGGAGGAGGGGAGCGTTGGGAATGGAGGAGAATTATAGCTGAGGCAAGAGTGGAGCGGCCATTCCTTCCCCTCTAGATGAGATCCACTCCCCTCTCCTCCCACAAACGAGCGCGGCGACTCCAGAAAATCTTGGCGTCATGGAAGCCGAGGCTCGAGGTGCGAGAAAGGGTGATAGCCGACAGAGACAAAGTGAAGATACAGAAGCTGATGGAGATCATCTCCTGGTTCGTGGAGGAGACAGATCTGAAGGAGGCGGCAGGGGCGGCGCTTAGGAAGCTCACAGAAGCGGAGGACTGGCGCCTCACGCCGTCGGGCGAGCTGGTGGGTGCACTAAGGATGGTGCTCTGGGCAATGGAGGAGGCGGTGGCGGACGACCCAAATAAAGCTATGAAGTGGCAGGCCTTTCACTCGCGATGCTGTGCTCCGGCGGGTCTATTGGAGTACGTAGTTGGCATGGTGATGGGCCTCCCTGCACCAGCTTCTGCGGCGACGTGGGAGATGCGGGCAGATCCAGAAAGCAGCAAGGCTATGGAAGGTATGAAGCCTGGTGCGAAGAAGAAGAAGAAGAAGGTGAAGTTGCCGATCGTGCTGATGAGATCACCGCGCTTCCCCCACCATTATACGCGCCTGCTCAGCCTCGCTTGCTCCTAGGGACGGGGGTAGGAACCTCACCGGCGGGCGGCTGTTTCTGGCTGCTTGCTGGTGAGGATTCCAACAAGGAGGTTGGGCTCCCATTGGATCTACAAGGTACGTTTCTCCCTCTGAACAACTATCTCAATGAACCTACATCGGTGGGGGATTTTGGCAAAATTAAAATGAAGAAAAAGCAGCGATTGTCCGCTGAAGATGGGGGGGGGTGAATTGAGATTAGAACGTGTTTTGATTCTATCCTCTGGAGAGAGTGTGAGATTGAGATCACTCAAAGCCAAGTTATGCTTGGTAGAGAGATCATTAGTAAAATGAACAAAAACAATATGCCCAAATTCCAGATTATTGGTCTAATGAGTATTGATGAAATGGAAATTGAGCAAGGTTTGGGCGATAGAAAAGATTTTAACCCTGTTTGAAGAAAGACTAATTATGAAATGGAAAAGGGGGGAAAAAGGGAAAAGCAGAGAAACATATTTGACCAATACGCTTTCCAAAAGATTTATCAATATAAATGACGAGTCTCTCCCCTTGTTGGGAGGAGAGGTCGACCCCTTTGAGGAGTTACGGTTTCCCCTTCCTCCGCCGCCACCAGAAACAAAAGAGGGGGGCACCATGAACAGAGGTTTCAGTGGAAATAGGGGGAGGGAGTATCAACCGTGGGGGAAGAGAAAATTTTCAGTATAGAAAAGAGGAAGAGAATGTAGACAAATTTAGAGGAAACTTCCAGCAACACAACAGAAGTTCGGAGGGGTTTAGATCTAGATTCACCCCTGGTAATTCCAACTACCGGGGAGATGTAGGGGAAGGGTCGAGATCAGGGACTGGTCTGACTAATGAGGTCAAAGAGAAGAATGGAACCAATCAAGAGATTGATCGAACAGTGCAAGAGGGAAAAGGTAAAGATCATATCTCCTCTCTAATCCCTCTCTTGAGTTGCTTCAACAATAGCAGTGGTTTGGTGCACTCCTTGCTCAAATGGCAAAGCAAGGGGCAGGTGTTGCTGGTAGGGGAGGAACTAGAAGCCAATCAGAAGGTCTAAAAGAATCAGAGGTTGACAATGGGATTGGAAGCTTTGCAGACAACAGAGATAGTAACTAAGGGAGAGAATCTGACACTAGAGCAGGATACAGACAGAAGCAGAGCAATTGGGGGGCATGGCTAAGTTTGGGCAGACAGAAGGACCTGATCAAAGTTAGAATGGAGCCAACTTTAGGGTAATGGGCAACAAGTGCAAAGATTGTAGGCATTTGACAAGAGAATGCAAACTCCCCAACTGCATCATATGTGGGAAGAACTCACACATCATAGAGGACTGTACTTGGCTGAAGTAGATGAAACAACTGCCTAAGTTTGTAGGATATGCAGCTAGGGGGCTGGGAGTGTTGTTGATCCAGAATTCTAAACAAGTGGTGACTAGTGAACAAACCAATCTAATGGAAATTGTCAGAATTGCTTCTAAAGAGATCAATGAAACACAATTCTTGGAAGGCTTTAGTTATATGTTCAAATGGGACTACAAGTGGAGGTGCAAGAAACATGGAGACAAAGCCTACCTAATGAGATCCCCTAACAAAAGCATACTGATAGAGCTCCATAAATTTGGTAACTTCAACCTTCTGGGAACAAAGGCAACCATAAATGTTGACAGCTGGACATATGATACCCATGCCATAGGGAAATTTTTCACACTGTGTGGGTGAATATAGGGAAAATACCAGAGTGCTTTAGACACTTTTTGGTGCTTGTGAGGTGGCTGCCACAATTGGACCAGTGCTGGAAATTGACATGACAACTATCTTACAGTAGAAAATCAGGGCCAAGGTGGGGGTGAGAGACTTTGATAAAATACCAAAGCACACTGAAGTTACTGACAAAGATCTCATGATCTACAAAGTGACTTTAGAGCTGGAAAAAGTGGTGGAACAAGGTTGGTATGAGGAGAAGAGGAAGCATGAAGATTTTGAGACATGTCATGGTCCTGCCTCAGAATATATAAGGAAGAAAATCAAAATTGGTGGAGTGGGAGCAAGGAAAACATTTCCCTGGGTAGTGTGGGGCTCAAGCAATTTGAGGAAATGAGAAAAATGAATGATTAAATTCTCAATATTCAGAAAGAATATCTGGCTGATGTTGGACTGAGGAAGAAAGTGGAAGCTAATCCAGATAAAGTGCTACAAAAGCTGTAGGAAATGGAAGAAAATAAGTGTAGACAGGAAGCCTGGAGGGTAGTGGAGGAAAAAAAGCATACCTCCTTGGAGGAAGAGAAAAATAAAATGGTGGACATGATCAAGAACCAACAAGAACTGATAGACAAACTTATGGAGAAGATTGAGCTGTGGGATGAAAAAGAATTGACTGGAGAGGATTTTGAGAGAAAAATGATTACGACAAAGACACCCCAAAAGATCCATTGGTGGAAGACAATTACACTGAATAAGTGGATTACAATGCCAGCCAGGATTTTGTGGAGTCTCTGGGATCCAAATTGGGCATCAATACTAAAGATGACAAAGACAAGGACAAGGACAAAGATGGGCCTACCTGAAGAAGTGACATGAACCTGGATAAAAAAGATGCTAGGATTGAAGATTTGGCCAAGGAAGAGCTGCTGACAAAGACAATTATGGTAAGTCTCCAACCATTTCAGATGAAAGAATTTCTTTATTTCATATGGCAAAAAAATGTGGGTGTAGAACTTGGATGTACTATTGATCTAGTTAATCAAAATATAGACCTCATTGTCAATATGGAACAGACTAGGAGAGAATTATATCTCCAAAATATTAAGAATCAAGAGGGAGAGACAAAAATAAATAGCTCTCCAAGTCCTATTGACATTGGTGATGTTGTACTGGAAGAATTATGTACTGAAGATGGCCATTCTGATACAGAATTAGAACTGGACTAGTATGATAATCTGAAAAAGACCTTCTCTAGCAATAGAAAAATAAAGATTGGTGCCTTAGCTAATAGTGTTGGGAAGCATGCCATATCAATAGGAGGGGCTAAAAGGAAAAAAAGAATAAACAATGATAGGAATGTTTTGGAATGTAAGAGGGATTAGGCAAAATATTAAAATAAATTTTATTAGAGAAACTATTAAAGAGAAACACTTGGACTTTGTGGGATTACAATAAACTATTAAAGGAGATTACTCCAAAAATGAAATTCAAAACCTTTTTGGTGGAAAAAATTTCTCTGGGAAAGGATTCCTCATAGGGGCAAATCTGGTGGTATCATAGTAGGGATCAATAGTGATAACTTTGATCTTCAGCAAGTAGAAAAAGGGACATACTATGTAAGGATGCTCTTATTTGACAAAAAATGCTAAATTTAGCTGGAACTTAGTGATTGTATATGGTGATGCCCACAAAGAAGGGAAACGAGCCTTTTTAGCTGAACTATCCAGATTATATCAAGATAATCCTCTTCCATGTGTTATTGGAGGAGATTTCAACATCATAAGGAATAGCGCTGAAAACAACAAGCCAGGAAGGACTGACCATTTCAACTTTGTATTTAATTCTATAATAGAACATGCTGGACTTAGAGACAAACATATAAGTGGGAGGAAATATACTTGGGTTAATAATCTACCAGAAGCTACTTATGAAAAGTTAGATAGAATCTTAATCTGCCCAGATTGGGAAGATAAATACCCTATGACCATGGTTACTACACTAGAAAGGGAGATCTCTGATCACACCCCTTTGTTGTTGGACTCAGGGGAGCAAAGGACTGCCCCACCAATTTTCAGATTTGAAAATGCTTGGATGCTTATGGAAGGCTTTAAAGATTTTGTTGAGAAAAATTGGGAGATCAATTGCAGTGGGTCCAATATGGACACCTGGCAAAAAAAGGTTGGGTGCTAAACACAAATGCTATGTATAGAAAAAGAAAGAAGGAATTGATGGCCATGTTAGATGTGATGGACAAAAATGCTGAATCTAGAGGAATTAATGCTCAGGAGAAAGAGAGATTCAAAAACAGCTAAGGAAAGAGATAAAGGAATTGCTTAAGCTGGAAGAAATTAAATGGCTGCAAAGATACATAGAAATTAAGGAGGGGGCTGCTACTTCTTGAGCTTGCGTTGATTTTTCCCTTGACGAGGAAAGAGTGAAGAAGCAAAGTAGAGTAAGTATTTCCCTCAGTTTGAGAACCAAGGTATCAATCCAGTAGGAGAAAACACACAAGTCACCAAATACCTGCACAAACAATCAACAAACTTGCACCCAACACGATAAAGGGGTTGTCAATCCCTTCACGGTTACTTGCAAAAGTGAGAGCTGATAGAGATAGAAAAACGGGAAAGTAAATAGTTTTGGTATTTTTTGGGTTTATAGATCGGAAAGTAAAAGATTGCAAAATAGTAGATCAGAAACTAATATGATGGAAAAGATACTTAATATGATGGAAAAGAGACCCTGGGGTCCATAGGTTTCACTAGTGGCTTCTCTCAAGAAAGCAAATAATACGGTGGGTGAACAAATTACTGTCGAGCAATTCATAGAAGAGCGCATAATTATGACGTTATCTAAGGCAATGATCATGAACATAGGCATCACGTCTAAGTAGACCGAAACGATTATGCTTCTACTACTATTACTCCACTCATCGACCGACTCCTACCTGCATCTAGAGTATTAAGTTCACGAAGAACAGAGTAACGCATTAAGTAAGATGACATGATGTAGAGGAATTAACTCAAGCAGTATGATGAAAAACCCATCCTTTTATCCTTGATGGCAACAATACAATACGTGCCTTGCTGCCCCTACTATCACTAGGAAAGGACACCGCAAGATTGAACCCCAAAGCTAAGCACTTCTCCCATTGCAAGAAAAACCAATCTATTAGGCCAAACTAAACCGATAATTCAAAGAGACTTCCAAAGATATCAAATCATGCATATAAGAATTCAGAGAAGATTCAAATAATATTCATAGATAATCTGATCATAAGTCCACAATTTATCGGATCTCGACAAACACACCGCAAAAGAGTATTACATCGAATAGATCTCCAAGAACATAGAGGAGAACATGGTATTGAGAATCAAAGAGAGATAAGAAGCCATCTAGCTACTAGCTATGGACCCGTAGGTCTGTGGTAATTACTCACGCTTCATTGGAGGGGTAATGGTGTTGATGTAGACACTACTAGGAAAAGGGCTATAGATAGGATTGACACTAATGGCGCACCAGGGATGTAGTGTGCCACTACTATATACTAATGGCGCACTAGTTGGTGATGCGCCATTAGTGGGGAAGACACTAATGGCGCACCAGAAAAACGGTGCGCCACTAGTAATAAAGTTTTTTTTTCATTTTTACATACATACTAATGGCGCATCCGACCGAAGTGCGCAATTACTAGTTCTAACTAGTAATGGCGCACTAGACAGACAGTGCGCCATTAGTATTTTTTTTTACTTTTTTGCAAAATTACTAATGGAGCACCACCTGCAGGTGCGCCATTAGTAAGCAGGCATACTAATGGCGCATTTGCTGGTGGTGCGCCATTAGTAACCTGGGACCCCAACAAGATATTTTGGACAGCCACACCTACCCACTCACTTTCACCACTTCATTCCCTCCACCTCCTTCTCCAAACTTTCGGCTGCCTCCTCCTCCTCACCTCATTTGCACCATAGATTCATAAAAATTAAGTGGTGAAATTACCTTTTTTGATAGGTAAGTAAGGGGAAAGCTATCTTCATGTTGTAGATCTACTTTTTTTCTCCCTAGCTCGCTCCAACAATGTGCACATGCACTTTTTGTGGCCTAGCTAGATCTATGTATGTTTGTGATGTTGCATATATTTGTGCTGTTGCATATATGTTTGTGTTTGCAGGTACCGGTATTTGAAATTCGATAGTTGCCAATATTTTGCCGGAATGTTGATTCATTTCCGTTTCGGCGAGAATTTTGGCACTATGCATTCTTTTTGGTCCTATTTTTAGGGAAGGTCATGCCAAAAAATTTCTTGGTTCTAAAATATTGTTTTTCTCTACCCCGCAAGCGACCATGGTCCGCACGATGACCGAAGGCATCGTGAATAGGTTTTTGAGCTCCGCGAAGGCCAAGATGCTTCAAAAGAACGAGACAGAGATAAGATGTCCGTGTCGAAGATGCAAGCTGAAGAGCCTTATTGCGGACCCGGATTCCGGGCAGGTGCTGGACCACCTGCTCTTGCATGGTTTCATGGATGGCTATCGGTGGCAAGGTGATGAAGATACTATGAAGTCGTCCATGGGGGCCGGGCAAGAAATGAGGAAGGGCAACAAGACAACCACCGCGGTGAGGGCGGGCGAGAAGAAAAAGAATCTCCAGGACATGATCACGACGGTGATGCTGTACACAGTCATCATGTAGAAGATGTCGTACATGATGATGAGGAAGATCAAGACGAAGGGCATGATCATGAAGATGAAGATGCCAGAGCAGACGACGATGGAGGCTGGGTGCAGGACCCTCATATTCAAGAGTTGCTTCTCAAGCAGACGGATAACGCAAGAGCTGCCGCCCGAGAGAAAGCCAAGCTGGATCAACTAGATATAGACGCGGTTACTCCATTGTATGAAGGATGCAGGCCTGAGGATACCCGCCTGAAAGTAACGCTCATGGCTCTGGAGATGAAGGTAAAACACAAAATGACCGACGCATGCTTCGACGAGAACATGTTATACTGGCACGAACGTCTTCCCAAGGGGAACAAGTGCCCGACCAGTTTCGAGGAGGCGAAGAAAATCATGTGTCCTCTGGATTTACCGCACGTGAAATACCATGTGTGCATGAACAATTGCATCATTTATCGGGACGAGCACGCGGAGTCTACCATATGTCCGGTGTGCGGCATCACTCGATACAAGAAGAGGAAGAAAGCTCCTCGAAAATCGGTGTGGTACTTTCCGATCACTCCTCGTCTGCAGCGGGATTTCACGGACCCTAAGGTAGCAAAGCTCCTGCGCTGGCACACGGATAGGGAGGAGAAGAAGCGAGAAGATGACGAAAATGATCCGGAGATAAATAAAAAAGACAAGATGTTGAGTCACCCTAAGGATGCGAGCCAGTGGCAAGTGTTGAACTTCGAATACCCAGAATTTGGGAAGGATCCAAGGAACATCATGCTGGGCGCGAGCACCGATGGAGTCAATCCGTTTGGTAGCCAGAGAAGCACACATAGCACCTGGCCTGTGTTTGTGTGGATGTACAACCTTCCCCCCTGGTTGTGCATGAAGAAGAAGTACATTCACATGAGTATGCTAATTGAAGGGCCGAAACAACCAGGGAACGACATCAATCTGTATCTGGGGCTGCTGAAGGAGGAGCTAGACACGTTGTGGAAAACGCCAGCCAATACATGGGACGCCGCAGAGAAAGAATATTTCCCTATGAGAGCCGCAGTGCTCACGACGGTGCACGACTATCTCGGTTACGGATATCTCGCAAGGCAGGTAGTCCACGGATTTTCTGGATGCGTAAGGTGCATGGATGACACAATGTATCGCCAGCTAGATAGAGATCCCGGGTCTTCGAAAACCGTATTCATGGGACATCGAAGGTGGCTTCGCGATGATGACCCATGAAGGAAACACAAGGATCTGTTCGATGGTGAAACCGAACCCCGAAAACGCATGTGTACGAGGAGCAGCGAGGAAATAGACGAGCTGTTGAAAAATTGGAAAGACTGCCCACTACCGAGAAAGAAGCAAAAGGCGCCAGAGCCAGGAAAGAAGTGAAAGGCGCCAGAGCCGCTGCTGAAGGTATGGAAAACAAGGTCTATTTTCTAGGACTTGCCGTACTGGAAGATCCACCGTGTGCCTCACAGCCTTGATGTCATGCATATCACGAAGAACGTGTGCGAGAGTCTGCTTGGTACCCTGCTCAACATGCCAGAGAGGACCAAAGATGGGCCGAAAGCAAGGGCAGACTTGAAATCAATGGGCATCAGGCAGGAGCTTCACGCTAATGATGATGATGATGATGATGATGATGATGATGATGATGATGATGAGGCGAAGAAGGACACAGAAAGTTGTCGCAAAGGCAAAAAGGCCAAGAAGACCGGAAATGACTACCCTCCCGCGTGCTTCACTCTAAGTCAGGAGGAGGTCGAGCAGTTTTTCACCTGCCTCCTAGGAGTTAAACTTCCTTACGGTTAAGTGGGGAAGATAAGCAGATACCTAGACCCAGCGAAGCAGAAGTTCAGCGGGATGAAGTCTCATGACTGCCACATGCTGATGACGCAGATACTTCCAGTTGCAATTTGTGGGATCATGGACGCGCACGTCCGTGAAACGCTATTTGGCCTATGCAACTTTTTTGACGTCATCTCTCGGAAGTCGATTGGCGTGAGGCAACTCAGAAGGCTACAGGAAGAGATCGTGGTGATACTATGCGAGCTTGAGATGTACTTCCCGCCCGCATTCTTCGATGTTATGGTGCATCTGCTGGTCCATATCATGGAGGATATCATCCAACTCAGGCCGACGTTCCTGCGCAGCATGATGCCGTTCGAAAGGATGAATGGTGTCATCAAAGGATACATTCGCAACATGTCACGTCCAGAGGGAAGTATAGCCAGGGGCTTTCTGACCGAATAGTGCATCTCCTACTGCATGAATTATCTAGGCATCGAGAACCCCGTTGGTCTGCCCATCAACAGGCACCTCGGCAGGCTCGCTGGATGGGGTCACTGTGAGGGTCGCCGCGAAATGCATGTCGACTTCAAGGATCGACTCGCCGACTTTGAAAGAGCAAACCTAGTCGCGCTACAACACATAGACGTGGTCGATCCTTGGGTGGTAGAGCACAAAACCTTTATTGAGAAGACGTACAATGACCGAGGCCAACAGAGGACGGGCGGAGATATAATCAAAGAGCACAACTCATGTTTCACGCATTGGTTCAAGCAAAAGCTTCTGTCTTACCCTTTACATGAGGATTCTTCCGCGGAAGAACAACTCATATTCGCCTTGTCACAGGGCGCCGAGCACAACCTGATGACCTATGAGGCGTACGATATCAACGGCTACACATTGTACATCGAGAACAAGGACATGAAGAGCGATGGTTATCAGAACTCCGGGGTAACGATGGAATCCTACACCGGCAACGACAAGGATAGATACTACGGAAGGATCGAGGAGATCTAGGAGCTGAGCTACGCTAGAGAGAAGGTCCCGATGTTCCGTGTCAGATGGGCCAAGAGCGTCCTAAAATAAGACCAGTATTTCACCACCATGGTTATACCCGAAGCCAAATCCAAGACCGCGGGCGCAAACGTCACCGCGAAAAATGAGCCATGGGTACTGGCTTCCCAAGTGGACCAATGCTTCTTCATTACCGACCCGCCAAAGCCCAGTCGTGTTGTCGTGAGGAGAGGCAAAAGGAAGATCATCGGAATGGATGGAGTAGCCAATGAGCAAGACTTCGACAAGTACGACGACCCGAAGATCGAACATGACGACGACGATGAAGTAGCAGCACACACCACAAGAAGAAGCAGGACCACCCTACCTAAAGGACGTCCGTTCCACAGAAGAACTCCATTTGCAAAAAAGAAGGGCAAGAAGATTGTGAGCAGATAGCTATCTAAGATCGATTGTATTTAAACAGTAGTCTTCATTTCTCGGGCACTTTTTGATATCATGAATATTTTTAAATTTCATGGGCACTTTTTGAATTCATGAATATTTTTTCAAATTTGATGATATTTTTTCATATTCAATATGAAAAAATATTGAATATTCATGTGGACACTCGATCTCGATCCCCCTCCCTCTCGATAGCTATCCGATCCCCCTCGCCAGATCCCCCTTGCCGCCGAGCACGCCCCGCACCCTCCCCCGCTCCACCGCCACCGAGCACCCCCCGCACCCTCCCCCGCTCCACCGCCGCCGCCGACACCCTGCACCCTCCCCTACTTTTTGATGATATTTTCAAATAACAAATTTGATGATATTTTCAATTAACAAAAATTGGTGATATTTTCAAAAAAGAATGATGATATTTGATGATATCTTCTGTTCTAGTCCTCATGAAAATAACAAATTTGATAAAAAAACAAATTATTATATGCAACAAGAAATAATGAAAAAAAATTTACTAATGGTGCACCCTAGGCGGGTGCGCCATTGCTGTCAGAAAAAAAAAGTTACTAATGGCGCACCAGAGGTGGGTGCGCCATTGCTATAAGAAAAAAAACTACTAATGGCACACCAGAGGGTGGTGCGCCATTGCTATAGTGTGTACCCCTTCGCCCGATCCCCCCTTCCCTCTCCCCCTCGTTAGTTCCCTCTCCCTCGATCCACCGCGCCGCTCCTTCGCTCGTCCCTCCCTCCACTGCGCCGCCGCCGCCGCTTCCCCGACCCACTGCGCCGCAGCCGCCCACGCGCCCCCGCCGCCTCCCTCTCCCCTTCCTCCCCCTCGAGCCCGCAACCTCCTCGGACGGACGGCGGCGCGAGCCTCCCCGCGCTCCTCGACGGACGGACGGACGGCGGCTAGCCTCGTCGGACGCGCTCCTCGACGGCGGCGCGAGCCTCCCCGCGCGTCTGCTGCTCATCCACGACGGTTAGTCTCTGTCCCTCCCTCTCTCTCTCCCCCGCTCATCCCCATGCCCCCACGGGGCGGCGACCTAGGGTTAGGAGCAGGAGCTCGCCGCTGCCGCCCCGTCGTGCCGCTGTTGCTGCTTCTTGATCGGTTTTATTAGTTGGGGAATGCGCGTTAGGTTCTTGTTTGTCAGTTAAATTCAGTCACCATTCTGAATTTTGACAATACACTACAAACTGCTTCAAAATTAGTCCACACAAACAAGTGCATTTTAATTGTAAAATAACAAAGATTATGACATGACAAATGCCTAACATGTTCAATAAATAGTCTGATTGTAGTGCTCAAACAGACAAATGAGTTGTAAATGCCTAACATGTTCAGTAAATGCCTAACATGACAAATGCCTACAAATGCCTAACATTTTAATTGTAAATGCCTATTGCATATCTTGTGAGAATTGTAGTGCTCAAACTGTCTGATTTAAGAATCAGCTAGCAGATTTTGGTTAGCTATAGCAGGAGAGTGCCTGCTATTAGTGTTTAGCATGGAAATGGTGGTCTCAACTGGAAGTTGACACTTGCTACATACACTGTGTTTGATTATTGCCAACGTTCCTTACTTTGATGATTCAGAGCTAAACTCTATCACTGTGTTGCAAGGTTACCGTGTCGGAACTTGTAGTCTTGTGAATACCTACAATACCTAGGCTGTTGTTGTTAATTCACTTATAGTCTGTTCCCAGTAGCTACCTGCATTTGTTGGGACCTAAGCTCCATTTGCATTCAGGGTCATATTTTTGCTGAACACTTGATTTGTGTTTCCCTTGGTCCATAAAAATGTTTTGTTGAATTACTGTGCCATGAACATAGCAGATCCACCATGGAACTCATTCATATATCTGTTGTGTGTTTTTATTCGTCAGATTTTGTACTGAAAAAGCTGTGAGTTTTGAGGTGAAGTAGCACGGAACAAAAGTTTGATGTGTTCCAAGTTGAATGACACCATCTCCATGTGTATGCAGTAAGCTGGATGACTAAACTAGCTCATGCTCAAGTTGAATGACACCATCTCCATGTGTATATGATATTGATATGAAAGATGGTGCAAATACAAATCTCCCAATTAGGGAGTTTTTTGAGCTCTTTCTTTTTCATTTCCTACTATCCTTATCCTAATTATCTTAAATTGTTATGATGTGTGTAACAGGATTATATCTTGGATTTGCTAGTGGACTTTGGGAGTTTCTTAGCCAGCTTGGTGACTCCATATTTTTCACTATTTCAGCAAGTCTTTTGTAAGCATTAAACTTTCAGCACTACATTTTTATCTTATGTGTACATCTGTTTGCTTCCTAAAATAGGAATGGGCCTCCTTTCCTATATATGTGGATGATGATCCTCCTTTCCTATAGTAGTATGGCACTTGCAGTAGTATGGCACTTGTAGTAGTGGTGCCTACACAAGATACAATTCAGATTTGAATTGTTTCAGAAATTGGTATGACCAAAGATGCTATTGTATATAAATGGGCTGATGTAGAACTGTTCTTCATCTTTACAGTGCTGTTGTATAGAAATATGATGAATTTTCTGCTCTGATTGTTGCTCAAAGAAATTTAGCAAAAAAATGGGGTCCTGGGAGACGCCGCTGCTGCTTGAAGCCCTTGAGAGGCCCTCCGTGTCGTGATTATTTTGCAGGTACCCCGAGAGGCCCTTGAGTTTGCCGGAATGTCGATTAACTTCCGTTCCGGCAAATTCGGGTACTCCATATGTCCTATTTTCAGCAAAGGTCGTGCTGAAATTTTCCGTGAATTTTAGCATGACTTTGCTAAAAATCGGACATATGGGGTACTTGCTACTAATGCATGGGCCGGGGTATCTTTGTACTTAATTAAGTAGGATCAACTGCCCCTTTATTCTTGCTGCATTAAACCATAGGTGGCAATAGAGCCAAGTGATTAGGCCCAACTTAGAATTCTCCTCAACATCGATAAACCCTAGATGATAAACCCAACATATGTGGCAATAGAGCCAAGTGATTAGTGCCAAGTGATTAGGCCCAACCTAGGGTGCCTCGGCATCGATAAACCCTAAATGATGAAAACTTAACTTAGCATTTAGGGTGCCTCGGCATCGGCAAACCCTAAATGATGAAACCTTGGCTTTTAGGGTGCCTCGGTGTCAATGAGAATCTAAATGATGTATGCTTAGGCTTTTAGGGTGCCTCGGCATCGACAAACCCTAAATGATAAAAGCTTAGCTTTTAGGATGCCTCGGTGTCGACAAACCCTAAATGATGAAACCATGATCTTGTTCCTTGACAATAACCAACTTTTTGACCAAACTGTTTTCCTATTTAGAGCGAAACATGGCCAACAACGATGAGGCCGGCGGTTCGTGCGGCAAGCAATTCTGGGAGCTATCCCAGGAGATGGAGGAACAACCTCACCGCTATGAGGACGCCGCGGAAGACACCGATCCTAACTACACAACCCCTAGTGGTGTCGGGGATGACACCACTGATGGTGCCGCTGAGGATGCCACCACTGATGATGGCGGCGCACACACAAATGGCAGCCAACCAAAGAAGCAAAGGAAGGACCGGCGCCCAAATGCGCTTAGCACCCTCAAGGAGGAATTTACTCAAGTGGACTCCGACGGGCATCCAACGGAGCCCAAACATATAGTCAAGGGGTACTCGCTTCAGCTTGGGTGCATTCTCCGGAGCACCATCTCGATCAACACCGAGAACTTAGGCATAAGGACCGAGGGAATTTGCGCAACCTCCTCTTCACGAAGCTACACGAACGATACAAGTTCCCCGCTGATTTTGAAAACACATGCCTCTCAGGGAATAAAGTGAACAGTGCCGCCCTCACGAGGATGAGCACGACCATGTCTACTTGGAGAAGCGCGGTGAAGAGAATGATTGATAAAGGTGATAGTTATGAGAAGATCAAGGCGAAATATTCTTCGATCAGCGAACATGACTACAAGGAGTTCAAGATCAAGTGCCGGAGCAGCGCAACCTCCGAATCAAGTCAGTGGGGGAAAGAAATTCGGGAGTTGAACTTAGGGGAACACAAACTCGGTCCCTGCGGTTACAGAGTGGCGGAGCCTATATGGGACAAGGAGGATGCGGAGCGTGCCGAGCAACTCCTACCGCCCCGCTTCGAGAAATACAGCGGTGACAAGCAGACCAGGAACTTTATCAGGGCCCGGTACAAGGAGGACCCGATAACAAAGGAGCTTACCACAGATCCGAAGACCAGGGCCCTTGAGCTTGTTCTGGTAAGGAATACACCCCCGCGTAATTATCTCCATATGGTTGCACTCTAATTAATCCCCAATATTTCTAAATGGTTCACGTTCCTTCCGTAGGAAACTGAAAGCAGTAGTGCGGGGTCGTCTCGGAGCTCCCCTTTCGACACCCCTTTAAATAGGGCGTTGAACATAATGAAAAACAAGGATAAGCTCAGTAAGCCGACGCCAGCTGGTCGTGTGGCCGGCAAAGGCTTGTCCACAAAATGGGGGTCATACTATACCGCTGGTGTGCGGAAGGAGAAAAAGACCAGCTCGGAAAGCCAGATGCGCGAGGTTGAAGCACTCAAGGCACAAATGGCGCGGATTCCAGAGCTTGTCCAAGAGCAAGTGGAACAACAACTGGGAACGAAGCTCAACGCCATGGTGCCTACGTTGATTCATGGGCTGACGACGTGGATTGCGGGCGGCCAACAGGGGCCTCCCCCGGTTCCCAGCTTCATGGCCAGCAACTCGCATAGCGCGCAGGCGGCGCCATTGGTGTCTCCGGCGGCGCCATTGGTGTCTCTGGCGGAGGCGGTATTCGTGTCCCCGGCACCGGCACGGGCATTGGAGCTTAATGCACCTGGGTGTACGTCGGTCGGCACCTCGCCAGCAATCACCCCCTCCATCAGTTGCATGCCCGCCGTTGGCGGTGCCTCGACATTAGCCGAGCTCGACGGCATCACGGTAACTAAGGCTCTCGGCCGATGACTTCATCTCCTTGCCTTTGACTAGGCATCCCTAACGCCCTACAAGTTTTCGCAGGGCGCCGCAGACGTTCCTTGCACTCTTCTGCACTTCGTGGGTGGCAAGTTGGTCGATGTCGCCAAGGGCAGAATCGTTCAACCGGGCAACCGCATGTTCCACGGTAATCCGATGGCACCCACAGTGTATAGGGTTGAAGTGGTTCGGGTGTTGCCAGGCTGCGACGAGTTGTTACCTCCGATTCGACCTGCTGGGGCCGACGAAGAAGATGAGATGACCCTCAGCGCCTACGTAAACTGGCCCCTGCTTTGGCCGAAGAGCCAGATTCGTTTGGGGGCGGGGGACACCACCCCACAGACAAGAGCGCCAGTCGTGCCGGCGCCAAGCCATGGCAAGAATGCCGCAACGCTACCGGACCTGTCGGACATCCCTATGCCGGACATCCCTATGGCACAGGATACGGACATCCCTATGGCACAGGATCCGGACGACGACGACAATGATGACGGTACATTTACCAATGTCGATAAGTACTTTGCCGAACATGGATACGCTAACGAGTTCTACGGGCCTCTTTCTCAAGAACCCAACCAAGACGACCGCAATCTAGCTGATACGGCGGAGAAATCCAATTGCAACAGGCGTCGTCTGGCGTTCAGTTCTCAGGAGACGCCTCCAGCTCCCGCCTTCACCGAGCCTCAGATAGCTGAGGTGCGAAATATTATCAGCCCCAACACGCTCAAGAAGGCGGTCTGTGAGCAGAACTCGGTCCCATTACAGGAGATCAAGAAGAAGGGACGGAAACTAAAGACTAACAAGGGTGCCGGTGCGAGCCAGCCGGCACCGAGTTCGATCCGTACTCAGGACGGGCCACCTTCACCTAAGGATATCTTGAGGAGGGTGCATGTGGCGGGTAGGGCGATGCTACCGCCAAATATGCTCAATGCTGCAACCGGTGCTATGCGGAGTCTGCACGACAGTGTTCTTTCTTTGGAGAAGTGGCGTCTCAGAGAGAATGATGTGGCATACCCAGTTTTCGTGGCCAAGGTGCCAGATGGCAAGGGCTTTGTGGATGGCGACATCAGGGGTACGATCGTCCTGCGGTTTGATGACATCTTTGCTATGTTTAACCTTCATCCGCTGCACTATAGCTTCGTTCGGCTGTTTTCGCTGAGTATGGAGATGCGGATCATTAGAGACAAGACCTCGGACATCGTGATAGTCGACCCCTTCTACATGCGTGCCAAGCACTTGAGCAGCGCTGGGGACCGCCAAGTTGCGAGTTCACACCTCGAAGGCGTCATTCTGGCAAACCCAGATAAGGATAACTTCCTTGTGGCTTACTTTCCCGAGTAAGTCTTCCCTTAACCGCCCCGTAACATATGATTTCTTAGATTTCGATCGTTCTTTTTTTTCTAACATTCCGTGTTCTGTGCAGTGACACACATTGCACACTCATCCTCCTAAGCCCGAAATATTCCATGGCCACGTATTTCGACCCGAACCGTAATTCCAAGATAGACTACACAAATGTCAAGAAAGTTCTTGATGATGTTCTCCCCGGCTATGCCAAATCTGGAGGCACCTTCACTAGGGCAGTTCGTAAGTACGGCAAGCACACCTTCTCACACAATACGAAGTTCTGCTGTGTCAAGCAGCCGCCTGGCGGTCAGAAGGATGCCTACTACGCCCTCCATCACATGCGAGCGATTGTAAGGGACCATCATCACCTTCTACTACCAGATAGTCTCAAAGATTGGGTTGCGAGGTTGTCGGCAACCCAGGACGCGAACCTTAGACAAGAATTCTTTCGCATCCAGTCGGAGTTTGCGGACATCATCCATCAAGATGTCCTTCATACCTCGGGGCAATTCTTCCGCAGATATCAACCGTCCAACAGTGAGATAGATGGAACGCTACAAATGCAGGGTGACAACGACCGCGATTTCATGACCATCACGACAGACGACGGCTTCATCCATGCTCCTGTCCGATGAGTCGAGTCGAAAGTAGTGATGTGTAGTTCTGAAACATTGATTGGCTCATGTTGTAATTAAACTTTAATGAATTCGTATGTCTCTTTGGTTTGGACAGTCGTTCAACTTAGATGTAATCGATGCTATTTATTAATAGGACCATGAATCGTGCTATTAATGTCTTGCTTTTCTCTTTCGATCCTTTTGTTGCATACTTACATATTGCTTATGTATTGTCTGTTGTTTGGCTTGTCCATAGAGATGTCGTCGTATGTCGTGTACAAGGGTAAGGTTCCCGGAGTCTACGACGACTGGGAGGAGTGTCAGAGACAGGTTCACCGTTTCAGCGGTAATAGTTACAAAGGGTACACCACTAGGGCGGAGGCCGAATCTAGATACGCCCGCTATCTAGCGGGAGAGAGGAGGGAGCGTTGGAGGAACCGGATGAAGACCAGTTTGATCGCGATGATGCTCATCGTGATGACCGCAGCTCTCTTCTATGTGATGGTAGTTTAGATGATTGATATCGACTTGTAATGTGAAGACAAACTCGATACTCGCGGTCTTGAGACTTGTAATGTTTTATCTTTGTTCGGTCTTTTGAATTCGGAGACTAATATGATGAATTGTATTCGAAGACTAATCTTCTATTGTATTCGATGAATCTGCTGTTGTTGTGTGCTGATGTCTATATTTTGTCCAATAATATATTTGAAACCTATGCAAAAATTAGAAAAGTAAAAAGAAACAAATATTCATACTAATGGTGCATCACCTCCAGGTTTTGCCTAAAAATGGTGGACATGATCAAGAACCAACAAGAACTAATGGACAAACTTATGGAGAAGATTGAGCTGTGGGATGAAAAAGAATTGACTGGAGAGGATTTTGAGAGAAAAATGATTACGACAAAGACACCCCACAAGATCCATTGGTGGAAGACAATTACACTGAATAAGTGGATTACAATGCCAGCCAGGATTTTGTGGAGTCTCTGGGATCCAAATTGGGCATCAATACTAAAGATGACAAAGACAAGGACAAGGACAAAGATGGGCCTACCTGAAGAAGTGACAGGAACCTGGATAAAAAAGATGCTGGAATTGAAGATTTGGCCAAGGAAGAGCTGCTGAGAAAGACAATTATGGTAAGTCTCCAACCATTTCAGATGAAAGAATTTCTTTATTTGATATGGCAAAAAATGTGGGTGTAGAACTTGGATGTACTATTGATCTAGTTAATCAAAATATAGACCTCATTGTCAATATGGAACAGACTAGGAGAGAGTTATATCTCCAAAATATTAAGAATCAAGAGGGAGAGACAAAAATAAATAGCTCTCCAAGTTCTATTGACATTGGTGATGTTGTACTGGAAGAATTATGTACTGAAGATGGCCATTCTGATACAGAATTAGAACTGGACTAGTATGATAATCTGAAAAAGACCTTCTCTAGCAATAGAAAAATAAAGATTGGTGCCTTAGCTAATAGTGTTGGGAAGCATGCCATATCAATAGGAGGGGCTAAAAGGAAAAAAAAGAATAAACAATGATAGGAATGTTTTGGAATGTAAGAGGGATTAGGCAAAATATTAAAATAAATTTTATTAGAGAAACTATTAAAGAGAAACACTTGGACTTTGTGGGATTACAAGAAACTATTAAACGAGATTACTCCAAAAATGAACTTCACAACCTTTCTGGTGGAAAAAAATTCTCTGGGAAAGGATTCCTCATAGGGGCAAATCTGGTGGTATCTTAGTAGGGATCAATAGTGATAACTTTGATCTTCAGCAAGTAGAAAAAGGGACATACTATGTAAGGATGCTCTTATTTGACAAAAAAGCTAAATTTAGCTGGAACTTAGTGACTGTATATGGTGATGCCCACAAAGAAGGGAAACGAACCTTTTTAGCTGAACTATCCAGATTATATCAAGATAATCCTCTTCCATGTGTTATTAGAGGAGATTTCAACATCATAAGGAATAGCGTTGAAAAAAACAAGCCAGGAGGGACTGGCCATTTCAACTTTGTATTAGTTCTATAATAGAACATGCTGGACTTAGAGACCAACCTATAAGTGGGAGGAAATATAGTTGGGTTAATAATCTACCGGAAGCTACTTATGAAAAGTTAGATAGAATCTTAATCTGTCCAGATTGGGAAGATAAATACCCTATGACCATGGTTACTACACTAGAAAGGGAGATCTCTGATCACACCCCTTTGTTGTTGGACTCAGGGGAGCAAAGGACTGCCCCACCAATTTTCAGATTTGAAAATGCTTGGATGCTTATGGAAGGCTTTAAAGATTTTGTTGAGAAAAATTGGGAGATCAATTGCAGTGGGTCCAGTATGGACACCTGGCAAAAAAAGATTAGGAATATCAGACAGAAAATAAAAAGGTTGGGTGTGAAACGCAAATGCTATGTATAGAAAAAGAAAGAAGGAATTGATGGCCATGTTAGATGTGATGGACAAAAATGCTGAATCTAGAGGAATTAATGCTCAGGAGAAAGAGAGATTCAAAAAGAGCTAAGGAAAGAGATAAAGGAATTGCTTAAGCTAGAAGAAATTAAATGGCTACAAAGATACATAGAAATTAAGGAGGGGGCTGCTACTTCTTGAGCTTGCGTTGATTTTTCCCTGGAAGAGGAAAGTGTGAAGAAGCAAAGTAGAGTAAGTATTTCCCTCAGTTTGAGAACCAAGGTATCAATCCAGTAGGAGAAAACACACAAGTCACCAAATACCTGCACAAACAATCAACAAAATTGCACTCAACGCGATAAAGGGGTTGTCAATCCCTTCACGGTTACTTGCAAAAGTGAGATCTGATAGAGATAGACAAACGGGAAAGTAAATATTTTTGGTATTTTTAGGTTTATAGATCGAAAAGTAAAAGATTGCAAAATAGTAGATCAGAAACTAATATGATGGAAAAGATACTTAATATGATGGAAAAGAGACCCAGGGGGCATAGGTTTCACTAGTGGCTTCTCTCAAGAAAGCAAATAATACGGTGGGTGAACAAATTACTGTCGAGCAATTCATAGAAGAGCGCATAATTATGACGTTATCTAAGGCAATGATCATGAACATAGGCATCACGTCTAAGTATACCGAAACGATTATGCTTCTACTACTATTACTCCACTCATCGACCGACTCCTACCTGCATCTAGAGTATTAAGTTCACGAAGAACAGAGTAACGCATTAAGTAAGATGACATGATGTAGAGGAATTAACTCAAGCAGTATGATGAAAACCCCATCCTTTTATCCTTGATGGCAACAATACAATACGTGCCTTGCTGCCCCTACTATCACTAGGAAAGGACACCGCAAGATTGAACCCCAAAGCTAAGCACTTCTCCCATTGCAAGAAAAACCAATCTATTAGGCCAAACTAAACCGATAATTCAAAGAGACTTCCAAAGATATCAAATCATGCATATAAGAATTCAGAGAAGATTCAAATAATATTCATAGATAATTTGATCATAAGTCCACAATTTATCGGATCTCGACAAACACACCGCAAAAGAAAATTACATCGAATAGATCTCCAAGAACATAGAGGAGAACATGGTATTGAGAATCAAAGAGAGATAAGAAGCCATCTAGCTACTAGCTATGGACCCGTAGGTCTGTGGTAAACTACTCACGCTTCATTGGAGGGGTAATGGTGTTGATGTAGAAGCCCTCTGTGATCGAATCCCCCTCTGGCAGGATGCCGGAAAAGGCCCCTAGATGGGATCTCATGGGTTCAGAAGGTTGCGGCAGTGGAAAAGTGTTTTTGTGTCTCCCCTGATGGTTTTGGGATATAAGAGTATATATGGGCGAAAGAATTAGGTCACGAGACCTTCGAGAACATTATTCAGCTCAAACTGTTGAAGCTCTTCTTGCATAGCTTGAATCCATTCAGGTTCCATGAAGGCTTCATCGACTTTCTTGGGTTTAGATATAGAGACAAAGGCAAAGTGACCATAGAAGTTTGCTAGTTGAGTAGCTCTTGATAGAGTGAGAAGGCCAGGAGAGTTGATGCTATCAATGATCTTCTCAATCTGAACTTCATTTGCAACCCGAGGATGAGCTGGACGAAGATTTTGATCTGGCTGACTGTTGTCTTCGTCTTCGGCATAGGCTTCAAACTGAGCATTATCTTCAGGTTGATTAGGTGCAGAAATGATAATCACATCCTCAGCTTGTTCCTCTATAGGTATGATTTCTCCAGTACCCATCAACTTGATAGCTTCACCTGGTGTAGCTTCATCTAGCACAATTGGCAGGTGCTCTCTTTGCGAGTCGTTAGTCTCATCGAACCACACAGCTTTCAACCACTTTATAGTGAAAGAGGTTGAAGACTCTGTAGGTGTGTGAATCCTTTCCGTAGCCAAGCATAAAACCTTCATGTGCTTTCGATGCGAATTTAGATGTGTCATGTGGATCTTTGATCCAGCACCTAGCACCAATGACTGTGAAGTAATTGACATTTGGCTTCTTGCCAGTCAGAAGTTCATAAGATGTCTTCTTGAAGAACTTGTGAAGATATACTTTGTTGATGATGTGGCATGCAATATCAATAGCTTTAGGCCAGAATTTTCTTGGAGTCTTGTACTCATCGAGCATCGTTCGTGCCATCTCAGTGAGTGTTCTGTTCTTGCGCTCCATGATGCCATTCTGCTGAGGTGTGTAAGGAGTAGAGAACTCATGTGTGATGCCCAAGGTATCAAGATAAATGTTGAGGCCAGCATTCTTGAACTCAGTGCCATTGTCACTCAGGATGTGCTTGATCTTGACGCCATAATTCATTATGGCCCGATTTGTGAAGCGTCTGAAGACATCCTGCACTTCAGTCTTATAGAGAATTATGTGCACCCAGGTGTATCTTGAGTAATCATCAACAATAACGAAGCCATAGAGATGTGCAGTAGTAGTAAGGGTAGAGTAGTGAGTAGGGCTAAATAGATCCATGTGAAGCATCTCGAAGGGGTGTGAGGTAGTCATGATTCTCTTCGAGGGATGCTTGGCTCTAGTCATCTTTCCAGCTTCACATGCACCACATAGATGATCCTTCTTGAAGTTGATGCCCTCGATGCTAATGATGTGCTTCTTCTTCGCGAGAGTGTACAAGTTTCTCATGCCCGCATGTCCTAGCCGTTGATGCCACAACCAGCATTCGGAAGCCTTTGCTAGAAGACATACGTCAAGCTGTGGTACTGCTAAGAAATCTACCGTATACAGATCACCTCTTTGATAGCCTTCGAAGACTAGAGATTTGTCAGATTCCATTAGCACAAGACAATGATATTTTCCAAATATCACAATCATGTTCAGATCACAGAGCATTGACAAAGACATTAAGTTGTAACCAAGGGATTCAACAAGCATCACTTTATCCATGTGCTGATCCTTTGAGATGGCAACTCTACCAAGACCCAATACCTTGCTTTTACCAGTGTCAGCGAATGTGATGTGGCTCTTAGTAGATGGACGTAGGGTTGAATACATAAGAAGACTTCGATCACCAGTCATGTGCTTGGTGCAGCCGTTGTCCGTATTCCATTCAGTGGCTTTCGAAGTTGTACCCTACAGTGCAGTTAGAGGGATAGGCTTCACCAAGAGTATTGTGAAGCAGAAACATGTAGCGAACAAGCATATTATCAAAGTTTAAATCCTGGTTAGGCATGATAGGATGCTTGTCAAGGAACCCTGTGACAAAATACATGATAAGACCATTGGAGCATTTTATCTTGCGTCCCATAAGATGTTTTAGGTCTCCAGCATTGTCGTTAGAAGATTTTTCTTTCCGGCTGGAGACCTTTCCCTGCAAGAGAAGTTAATTCTTCTTAACCACCCACATCTTCAGGGGTGACTTAGAAGCAATGAGTCTAAGTGGAGCATCTAAGAACTTTGGCTTGGGAGCCCTAGCAAATAGCTTCGCAGGAGGAGAATAGTACTCATAAGAATATGCAGATAAGTTCTTAGTTTTGTGAACATAGCAGTTAGAGGAAACATACTCATATTCAAGAGTCTCATAGTGATTCTCCTGCAAAACATTGGCGTTAGGGTGACCATGAGTGGTCCTCTGTATGTATGAATCCTTTGGACCATATGACGCCTTTGGTCGGGGGTTTGTCTTCTTCCCAGGTGGTGTCATGATGACATTCACGGGAAGCTTCTCAAGACAGCTTTTGGGCATCCAGATCTTTTTCTGGGGTGACCCATTCCTGTAGTTAGTACTAATGTACCTGGCAAACACTTCACCATTCTGATTCTTAAACAGTTTATAGTTTGCATCAAAGGATTCATCAATGACAATTGGGTTAGCACAAGTGAAGCCAGATAAAGTGGATGGGTCCACTGAAGGATCCTTAGTAGCAACCCAGGTGGTTTTGGGGTACTACTCAAGCGTCCAATATGAAACATCAATGTTCATTTTCCTGTTGAACCCAACACCCTCTTTCCTAGGGTTTCGGTTCAGAATCTGTTTCTTGAGGACATCGCACAAAGTTTGATGCCCTTTGAGGCTTTTGTACATGCCAGTCTCAAGCAATGTCTTCAACCTAGCATTCTCATCAGCAATAGTAGTGGTATCCTTAGTAGAGGGGTTAGTTACCACATAAACAGTTGTAGATATTGCAACATCATAAGAAGTAGAACATTCAGCAAAAGAGACAGCATTATCGCGCTCAAGACACTTCAAGCATGGTGGAACAAATTCTACTTGAGCGGTACTGATCTGTTGGGCGAGTAGTGAATCCTTCTCCTTTTGAAGATCTTCATGAGACACTCTCAGTTTCTCTAGATCATGCTTCCTTTGAAGATAATCGTAGGGAAGCTTTTCATGAGAGGCTAAGAGAGTTTCATGACAACTTTCAAGATCTTCGTACTTAACGCGAAGACTTTTAATGTCTTTGATTAAGGACTGAGTTTGATTCATTTCCGCATCCAACAAGTCATCGCTTTTGTCTAGCAGCTTTTGAATGTGTTCAATAGCAGTTTGTTGCTCAGTTGCAATTTTAGCAAGTGTCTTGTAGCTAGGTTTGGATTCACATTCAGAGTCATCTTCACTAGAGGTTTGAAACTAGGCATCACATGAAGTTACCTTGGCACCACATGCCATGAAGCAGTAGGTAGGAGCAGAGTCAGCATCATCATCATCATCATCTTTGGCTTCAACGATGCGACCATTATCTTCAGTGTTGAAGATAGACTTGGCGATGAACGCAGATGCAAGAGCCAGGCTTGCCATGCCTGAATCAGACTCCTCCTATGATTCCACCTCCGCCTCCTCAGAGGCAAACTCCTCAGAATCCATTTCCTTGCCAATAAATGCACGAGCCTTGCTTGATGAGGTCTTCTTGTGAGATGAAGACTTTGAAGAAGATTTTGAAGATTTCTTCTTCTTCTTGTCATCTGAATCATATTCCTTGCTCTTCTTCTTCTTCTTCTTTGATTCCTTATCCTGCTGAGGACACTCAGAGATGTAGTGGCCCGTTTTTTGCATTTGTGGCAAGTCATCTTCTTGTAGTCACGTGATAAAGCCTCGTCATTCTTGGAGCTAGATCTTGAAGACTTGCTGAACTGATTCTTCTTGGAGAACTTCTGAAACTTCCTCACAAGCATCGCAAGTTCTTTGCCAAGCCCTTCAAGATCACCAGAGCTACAGTCAGATTCTTCTTCAGATGAGGAAACAGCCTTTGCCTTCAGATCACGGGTTCGGCCATAGTTGGGACCATAGATATCACGCTTCTCACTAGAATGTGTGTTGAGCCTCTCAAGTATGTCAGACGGATCGAGATCTTTGAAGTCAGGACGTTCTTGAATCATCAGGGCTAAGGTGTCAAACAAGCTGTCAAGTGATCTCAGAAGCTTCTTCATGATCTCATGCTTGGTGATCTCAGTGGCGCCGAGAGCACGCAGCTCGTTGGTGATATCAATCAAGCGATCGAACGTGAGCTGGACATTTTCATTGTCGTTTCTCTTGAAGCGATTGAAGAGATTGTGAAGAACATCGGTTCTTGAGTCTTTCTGAGTTGAGACGCCTTCATTAACCTTGGACAGCCAGTCCCAGACCAGCTTTGCAATTTCCAGTGGAGTCACACGGCCATACTGCCCTTTGGTTAGATGACCACAGATGATGTTCTTGGCGGTTGAGTCCAATTGAGCAAATCTCTTGACATCAGCAGTGGTGACGCCTTCACCGACTTTGGGAACGCCAGTCTTGACGACATACCAGAGATCAACATCAATGGCTTCAAGATGCATGCACATCTTGTTCTTCCAGTAGGGGTAGTCAGTGCCATCGAAGACGAGGCACGCAGCGGAGACCTTGATGATCCATGAAGTCGACATAGCTAAAACTCCAGGTGGTTAAACCGAATCACACATAATAAGTAAGTACCCTGCTTTGATACCAATTGAAAGTGCTAGTTATCGACTAGAGGGGGGGTGAATAGGTGATTTTTATGGAAGTCTTCAAAACACGATGGCTTTGAAGAAAAACAGGTAAACTGAGCCTAAATAGTAAGCATCGGAATGAAAACTACACTAGGCAAGCATTAGTCAAACATACAATACAATGAAAGTACGAAGACTAACTGCAACTGGGTAGACAGGATTAGAAAGGAAGATAGTACAAAGCTAAACAGATAATAGTCTTCATAGTGTGAAGTCAACAGATCAGACGGGCAAGCAATGACTTCACAAAGACAACTATAAAGATACGAGAGTAGAGGATAGAACCAGTAGCTTGACGAAGACAAGGATTTGGTAGACCAGTTCTAGTTGGTGTGACAACTGTACGTCTGGTTAGGGAGGCCAAGATTTAACTCGGAAGACTGTGTCTTCATCTTATTCCCCTTGAGCTAAGGACACCCAGTCCTCGCCCAATCACTCTGGTAAGTCTTTGAGGTAGACTTCCAAACCTTCATAGACTATGCTCACTGGCAATCCACAATGACTCTTGGATGCTCAGAACGTGACACCTAACCGGCTGGAGGATTCACAGTCCTCAAGTGTAACAAGTCTTCAGATCACTCAGACAGAAAGACTTCAGTGATGCCTAACACTCTTTGGCTCTGGGTGTTTTGGGCTTTGTCCTCGCAAGTATTTCTCTCTTAAATGCTTCTGAGGTGGGTTGCTCTCAAACAACAAAAGCCGTGCACTAACTCTGAGCAGCCACCAATTTATGGTGTAGGGGGTGGGCTATTTATAGCCAGGAGGCAACCCAACCTGATATGTCCGAACTGACCCTGGGTCACTAAGAAGCTGACACGTGTCCAACGGTCAGATTTCAAACACACGCAGTAGCTTGGCTTGGGCTACAAGCAAAGCTGACTCATCCAGCTCTGGATAAGATTTGCTCTCATTGATGTCTTCGCTCGAAGACATAGGATTTGGTTGAAAATCACATCAGTCACTCTGACTTTGTTCACTTGGACCCCACTTAACAGTACGGTGGTTCCTATGACTCAATAAGAAGAAAAGGAAACTAGGAAACAACTATGTCTTCGCACTCCATAGTCTTCAAGTGAATAGCTTCACGTGTCATAATCTTCGTCATGAATGTCTTCATGAACCACCATTGTCTTCAATGTCTTCACACATTTTTAGGGGTCATCTCTGGTAGGTAAACCGAATCAATGAGGGACACTACCTGTATTATCCTGCAATTCTCACAAACACATTAGTCCCTCAACCACGTTTGTCTTCAATACTCCAAAACCAACTAGGGGTGGCACTATATGCCCTTACAGTTTCTTAATAGTGGAATCCGCAAGATGCAAATTTAAAGAACAATCATCAAATTCACGAAAACCTAACACATCACACAAAGTTTTTGGAATCATGGAAACGCTAGCACCCAAATAACACAAAGCATGGCATTCATAATCTTTAATCTTAATCTTAATAGTAGGTTCTCACTCATCATAAAGTTTTCCAGGGATAGAAACTTCCAATTCAAACTTTTCTTCAAAATATTGCATCATAGCATCAACAATATGTTTAGTAAAAGCTTTGTTTTGATTATAAGCACGAGGAGAATTCAACACGAATTGCAACAAGGAAATACAATCTATTAAAGAACAATTATCATAATTAAATTCCTTGAAATCCAAAAGAGTGGGTTCATTGCTACTTAAAGTCTTGACCTCTCCAATCCCACTTTAATCAATTTTTGTATCTAGATCTAAAAACTCCGAATCATTGAGATGCCTTTTAACTAAAGTTGACTCATCTCCAGTCCCATTTTTATCAAGATTTATATTGGAAAACAATGATTCAATAGGAGTCACATCAATCACTTTTAGATATTCATCGTTATTCTCATGAAAACTAGATGAACACGCTTTTACAAACCAATCCTTTTTAGCACGCATCTTAGCGATTCTTTCTTTGCACTCATCAATGGAAATTCTCATGGCTTTGAGAGACTCATTGATATCATGCTTAGGTGGAATAGATCTAAGTTTCAAAGAATCAACATCAAGAGAAATTCTATCCATGCTCCTAGCCAAATCATTGATCTTGAGAAATTTTTCTTCAATCAAAGCATTGAAATTCTTTTGTGAAACCATAAATTCTTTAACACTATTCTCAAAATCAGAGGTCATCTTATTAAAATTTCCATACGAATTGTTGTAGGAATTACCATAATTATTAGAGGAATTACTAGGAAACGACTGTCGGTGTCAAAACCGGCGGATCTCGGGTAGGGGATCCCGATCTGTGCGTCTCAGGCTGATGGTAACAGGAAGCAAGGGACACAATGTTTACCCAGGTTTGGGCCCTCTCGATGGAGGTAAAACCCTACTTCCTGCTTGATTAATATTGAAGATATAGGTAGTACAAGAGTAGATCTACCATGAGATCGTAGAGGCTAAACCCTAAGAGCTAGCCTATGATGGTATGATTGTAATTGTGATCGGGCTTCTAAGGACCGTCCTCTCCGGTTTATATAGACATCGGAGAGCTAGGGTTTACATGGAGTCGATTACAAGGAAGGAAACATAATATCCGGATCGCCAAGGTTGTCTTCCACGCAAAGGAGAGTCCCATCCGGACACGAGCTGAAGTCTTGAGTCTTGTATCTTGACGCTTCTATAGTCCGGACGATGTATATAGTCCGGCTGTCCGGATACCCCCTTATCCAGGACTCCCTCAGTAGCCCCTGAACTAGGCTTCAATGACGATGAGTCTGACGCACAGTCTTGTCTTTGGCATTGCAAGGCGGGTTCCTCCTCCGAATACTCCAAGATTGTTATCGAACACGTAGACCATGTCCGAATCTGCAAGATGCTCTTCACATACCCTAGCATAAATCCGTTCTGCTGGCAATTTTTGCATGTCGTGCCCTTGCATCGTGCCCTGGTCCAATATGAACCGGCGTCTCCTGCTCCACCTTGACTCGTGTTGCGAGGCGGATTTATTGGCACGTCCTGCCAAAGCAGAGATCGTGTCCCCCTTAATACAGGCTCTTTTATCAATATGGGCATACGTGACCCCGCGACGACCGTTGGTATGACTCCGTGTATTTTAGATAAGTCTCAAGCGGTCACGCTGAGGACTCTTGGTATTCATCCCTTTTATAAAGGGGTCAAGGCCTACGCCCCTTCTCCACCTCTCCTGCCCCTTCTCGCACCTCGAGCTCCAGCACCCAAAACCTAAGCTCCAACACCCCAGGTCCCCCAGTATGTCCGGATCCGACGCAACAGGCCGGTGGGCAGCCTCCTCGATTCAAGAGGAGGACATTGCGAAGCTTAGGGAGGTCGGATACATGACCGCCGATATCCAGCACAGGCTTCCTACTCCGGGGCAAGTTATCCCCATGCCGGAGCCCAACAAGAGCGTCGTGTTTATCCCTCACTTCCTCCGAGGCCTGGACCTCACCCTCGACCCCTTCGTGAGGGGGCTCATGTTCTACTATGGGTTGGATTTTCACGATCTGGCTCCAGACGCCATCCTCCACATCTCGTCTTTCATTATTGTGTGCGAGGCTTTTCTCCACGTCAACCCACACTTCGGCTTATGGCTGAAGACCTTCAATGAGAAGCCGAAGATGATCGAGGGGCGACATGCGGAGTTCGGAGCCGCTATAATAAGCAGAAACGCTGATGCTCCATGGCCAGAGGGTTCTTTTCCGGAAGTATCCGACGTATGGCAACGGAGATGGTTCTATGTCACTGCTCCCAGAGGCACAAAGTGGGTAGCTGCCCCCGAGTTCCGCTCAGGCCCTCCGTCATAGTTGGCGTCTTGGACCGATGTGGGACGGAATTATGGGCCTACTGGCGATGTACCAGACCTGCAGAATTGCATCCGGGAGCTTATTGAGAGGGACGTAAATCTCGTCAGCATAATTCAGGTAATGCTAGTCCGGCGGATGTTGCCGTGCAAGCGTCGGCCTCTCCGGATGTGGGAGTTTAATCCGGAGGGTCCGCGGACTATTAAGCACTTCTTCGGCCTGACGCTCGAAGGGATGTGCAAGTTATTCTTCGGACCACATGTAAAGTGTTGGACACCACCGAGGATGCGGGCCTAAGCTGCAACCACCTAGATGCCCAAGTAAGTAACCTTAAAGCTGGACACTTCATTTATATTTATCATAAACATTATTCTGAAAAACCTTCCGTGGCCAGGAATGGCTCAACAAGGTGGAGAGAATTAGGTGTCCGGTGCCACTTCCTGAAGGCTCGCCTGGTCCCACTATTGCAAAAATGCTGGGCGGGGCGCTCAGCAAAATCCCTTCAGGGAAAGGCGAAGGAAAGGGTAGTGAAGCCAAACTTCACAAGCTATGCATCCAGACCGGGGAAATCGCTACCCCTCCTATGGAGGATAGCCAGAAAGGGGAGGCCAAAGGCTCCTCCCCATGCGGGAAGAAGAGGGCTGCCTCCGAAGATTTGGAGGCGGAGACGCCCAAGCAAGGGAAGAAAGCATCACCAGGGGGCTCTGCCGCCACAGGCACCCTCACCGCGTCATGCCCACCAACGGGCCAGCCCTCCAACGAGCCGTAAGTTATTCATTAATTCGAAGGTGTGATGTTACTCTGAGATCCATAACCAGGACTTCGTTTTTTGTAGTCCGGCGAGCAGCTCTTCTCGACAGAGTTCGTCTTTGGGGGACCTTCGCCCGGAGATGATGGAGAGTGAGACTCCACCCAACTCTCCGCCTCATGAGGTGGGCGACATGGAGGTGTCGTCATAGAGGAGTCCGGATCTGCCGAAGCCGGAGGCTAATATGTCAGCCGTCCTGAGCCCGGAGCGTTTGGCTCCCACGGGGGGTGATGAGAAGGGTCCGGCACAGTTCAGTGTCCGGCCTACATACCGATGGGCCGTTTGGAGCGAGCCGCGCTCTCGGAGGAGCACCGCTCTTTACTGAGCACGGTGCTCACAATGATTTCATCCGCTACCCGCGGTTTGAATGGGGCATTTACAAGCCTGCTCAAAGGCTTTGAGGTATGTACTGAGAAATGCACAATTTTTTGCTTATGAAGCGTGCACTAGGTGTGCTCCCTATAGATAGTAGCCCCTGAGACTCTGGTTGCCCGCCAGAGGCGGCAAACGGGGGATCGTATACTAATGTCTGCGCCGTACATGTGCGTAGATATACAAGGATCCGGTACCCGACCAGTCTGTTGAAGTTGCCGAACTAAGGAGGCAGATCGGATCCATCGATGTCGATATCACACTGGTGAATAAACGGCTGGAGGATTCATAGGGTATGTGCTCTGCTTCCCTTATTATGATGTATAGGAAATATAAGAGGGGCGTAATAATAATGCGATGTGTTTGCACTGCAGATGGTGCTGCTGCCATGGAGGCCCTGAGGGCGGAACTTGCTCAAGCCAAGGAACAAGCTCGGGCTAGCAATGTGGCTGCCCTAAAGGCGGCCGAAGAATTGAGAGCCGAACAGGCTGCTCATCGCCGAAGCGAAGAAAAGATAGCCGAAATGGCTGGGGAGTTAAAGAATGTCGCCGACCGGTACGCACTCCTCGAAAAGGAGAATAAGGCTAGTTCGGCCGAGCTGGACAAGGCACTTAATGCTGCCAAGGAGATGCGGATCGAGATCCGCAGTATGCGGGAAGAGCTCCAACAGGCCAATAAAATCGTGGCTGGGGGCTCATACTTACTGCGGACGAAGTTCTTGGATCCGAAGTGTCGGTGTCAAAACCGGCGGATCTCGGGTAGGGGGTCCCGAACTGTGCATCTAGGCGGATGGTAACAGGAGACAAGGGACACGATGTTTTACCCAGGTTCGGGCCCTCTTGATGGAGGTAAAACCCTACGTCCTGCTTGATTAATATTGATGATGTGTGTTACAAGAGTAGATCTACCACGAGATCAAGGAGGCTAAACCCTAGAAACTAGCATATGGTATGATTGTTCTTCGTCCTATGGACTAAAGCCATCGGGTTTATATAGACACCGGAGAGGGCTAGGGTTACACAGAGTCGGTTAGAATGGTAGGAGATCTACATATCCGTATCGCCAAGCTTGCCTTCCACGCCAAGGAAAGTCCCATCCGGACACGGGACGAAGTCTTCAATCTTGTATCTTCATAGTCTTGGAGTCCGGCCGATCACGATAGTTCGGCTATTCGGACACCCCCTAGTCCAGAACTCCCTCAGTAGCCCCTGAACCAGGCTTCAATGACGACGAGTCCGGCGCGCATGTTGTCTTCCGCATTGCAAGGCGGGTTCTTCCTCCGAATAATTTACAGAAGATTGTGAACACCAGGATAGTGTCCGGCTCTGCAAAAATAAATTCCACGTACCACCGTAGAGAGAATAATATTACACAAGTTCAATCTGCTGACGTATTTTGTGGCGTGACGTCACACCATTACCAAGCCTTTACTCAAATTGTTTTTATTGTTCCACCTCAGTTCGTTTAGCGAGGCGGTTTCCCTGGCACGTCTTGTCGAAGCAGAGATCGTGTTCCCCTTATTCCGGGATTCCCATCAATACGGACGTGGGTAACCCAACCGCGCCATTGATTGTGACGCTTCGGAGATAAGCGAGTTTTACCAGGCCGGTGGGGACACATGTTTTTGTCAGCCCATATAAGGGGATAAAGATCCAACCCTTTTACCTGCGCCTTCTTCCTCCTTGGCTTATCCATCTCCGCGAACTCGAGCTCCAGCGCCCAAGTACGCACTTCTCACCTCAACCTTCTCCAACTATGTCCAGAGCGGGAGGCAAGTGGATGGCCTCCTCCGTTACGGAGGGGCAGATCTAGAAGCTGCGCGACGCCAGATATTTGTCCAGCAACATTGCGCACCGGCTCCCGACGAGGGAGAGCTCATTCCCACCCCCAGGCCCCATGAGAGGGTAGTATTTCTTCCCCATTTCCTCCGCGGACTGGGCTTCCCACTTCATCCCTTTGTCCGGGGGCTCATGTTCTACTATGGCCTAGATTTCCATGATCTGGCCCCGAATTTCATCCTCAACATCTCGGTGTTTATCGTCGTGTGCGAGGCCTTCCTTTGCATCCAGCCCCACTTCGGCTTGTGGCTCAAGACCTTCAGTGTCAAGCCGAAGGTTGTGAAGGGCAGCCAAGCAGAGTGCGGAGGTGCCATGGTGGGCAGGATGTCCCACATTACTTGGCTAGAGGGCACTTTCGTGGAAACCATCAAGGGGTGGCAATCGGGGTGGTTCTACATCACCGAGTCGCGTGACCCTGATTGGGCAGCGGCCCCCGAGTTCAGATCTTGCAATCCTACACGGCTCACCTCCTGGAAAGAGAGTGGCCGGATCTGTGGGGATTCGGAGGAGCTGACCAGACTCCAAGCCTGTATCCAGAAGCTGGTGGACAAGAAGCTTAAGCTTGTCAATGTAGTCCAGGTCATGCTCATCCGCTGGATTCTCCCGTGCCAACGACGGGGTTTCAACATGTGGGAGTTCGATCCGGCGCAGCACCAGACTCTGAGCGGGCTCTTCGACACTACATACGAAGATGTCTGGAAGGTGCTATTCAAGGGCGCCGAGGCTCCCGCATCCGCTACAGAAGATCGCGGATTCAGCTCGCAGCGTCCGGCTGACGAGGTAAGTGATTTTGTCCTTTACGGAATGCTTGTTTTCCGTAGTTTGACTCTATGCGGGATCTAAACTCCCTTTACCTTTGACAGGACTGGCTGGTGAAGGCCGAACAGACCATCTGTCCGGCCCCATTGCCAGAGGACCCAGCGGATGCCCGCCTAACGGGGCTGCTGGCTCCGGCACCCCACGTGGTGCCGGAGAAGAAGGCCAAGAAGAAGGCCACGGGTACTCGAAAGAGTTCCCGTTTTCAAGTGTTATCGGATTATGAATCCGAGGCCGACTCCTCCCACCAAGGCGAGGAGGAGAAGAAGAAAGCCTCTCCCCCAGCGGGGGGAGGGAAGAAAAGGAAGGCCTCCCCAACAAGGGAGGCCGAAGGGTCCAAGAAGGGAAAAACTCTTCCCTCAGACTGCTCTGCCAACGCCAGTGACGACGACGAGGACTGGCCTCCAAGGACCAAGCCCCTGGCGGGATCGTAAGTATCCGGACTCCCGAATAACTTCAAGGTTTTTCCTTTTTGCCACATAATGTCTTTCTAATGCCGCATACAACCCTGTAGTCCGCCCAAGGATGATCTTCCCGCTTCGTCGAGCGGGTCCTTAGGTGCGTCGGATATGGATTCTCTTCCGACTGCCTCCACCCCCCATGACGCGGACGATGCCGAGGTGGGATCCCAGGAAGGGACCCACCAGGAGGAGGAGGCCCCGGAGGTGTCGAAGGACAACCTCCCGGACTTTGCACCGGACTCGGCCTCGGAACCCACAGCGGTTCCGGAGTCCGGCGGGCGACCCCTTCGTAGGAAGGGCAAGACCGTGATGCCGGCAGCCTCCGTCCAACCGGAGGCGCCGGATAACTTGCTGGAGGCGCTCAATGGAGCCTCCATTGAAGAGGAGCACCGCACTGTTATGAGTGCGGTGATTCAGAAGGTTCAGCTTGCCAAGAGCGGGCTGACCGAAGCCTGCAGCAGCCTTCTAACAGGCTTTGAGGTAAGAATTTTGATATATATAAAATGGTACCGCATAGACAGTAGCCCCTGATGCTCGGTTCGGTGTTCGGAAAGAAAAGCCGGACTGAGGATCTAAAAAGATATACACAGGAGTCATAAAAAATATGTCAATATGGGATTGCAGGCGTCGCTGCTGACCTCTGCCGCACTGACTGCGGAGGTCAATACTTTGAAGGAAAGCCTCGAGCGGTCCGAGAACAAGCTCGGCCGTGCCAAGAAGCAGCTCGAGGACAAGGAAGTGAGTAACACCTTATTAAAATTGTACCTTACAGAAAAGGATTTTGGTTGCAAAAAGAATGACAGGGATAATGTGGGTATTGCAGGGGCCACTAACGAGGTGGCGACCCTGAAAGAGGCGGTGGCCGCGGCCGAACGCAATGCGGCCACGGAGCGCACCGAGCGAGAGAAGCAGGAGGCGCGGGTGGCAGAGGTACAGCAAGAGCTCCAGGATCTCGTGAAAAAACATGAGAGCCTGGAGCGTGACTCGAAGACTCGAGGGTCTGAGCTTGCAACGGCTCTTGAGAGTGCCAAAGCCGCTAAGGCCGAAGCCTACAAGGCCCTCTAGGAGATTGAGGCGGTGAAGAAAATAGCAGCGGGTAAGGCATTTTTCATGCAAAGTAAGCATGTGAGTGTTAATTACCTGTTGCTTACCCGAATTCGGAGCTCTCCAGGAGCGTTCGCAGATCTTCCTTGCAGCGTGTCCGATGCTGCCGCGTTCTACCGGGCCGAGGAGGGGAGCTCGACGGAGAAGGTCTTCTGGTCTCAGTATGCTGAGGTCGGACATCCGGTGCCCCTTAGCGACCAGCCGAAGCAGCTGGTCGAGCTCCAGAAGGCGGCCGAACAGGCCATGAAGGGCCTCATAGTTCGGCTGTGGCCTAAGGAGGCCATGCCTGGGAGCTACTTTGGCCTGGTGCGGCAGCTGGTGGATGCGTGCTCGTGTGTTGAAGTCATCAAGCACTCCGCCTGTATTGAAGGTGCCCGTCGGGCCCTTGCCCGCGCAAAGGTGCACTGGGGCAAGATGGATGCCCAGAAACTCCTGACGGACCCGCCACCAGAGGGCAAGGAGCATCGCACGCCCGAGATGTATTATAAGAGTGTGCTGAAGGGCGCCCGCACTATTGCGGGTGAGTGCTCCAAAGATGTAATATTTGAGTAGACTCGCATTTTGTTATCCTGTGCGCTGAAAACTTAGTTCATATGCGCTAAGCAACGCTTGTTAATTTAAAATATTACCTTCTGTGCAGCTGTTTATCAAATCTGAGAGATGGCAAGTCGTCGGCTTCAGCCCCCATGCCACAAGTGCTGGGGTGTTCGGGATAAACTTGACCACTCTTGTTCCCATTATTGGGTCCATCTAGGGAGGCGCTCAACACAGTGAACAAGGCAACCGGACTTATAATGCTTGAACACTCTCACTTAGCCATAGAATTCTATAATTTTAAATTTCAGAGAAGCCCTTAGTCTTCGGAAGGCCGAATTTGGGGCGCTATCCACGCCTAGGCCGGACAAGATCCGGCTCCTCGCTCTAAGCGGCATAAGTCTTTAAGGACTCGCAAAAAGCCTCTCGAACAGCGACCGGCTCTCGCCTCATCATGACAGTCAATTTTAGCTTTCTCCACTGAGGCGTTAACCCAACTCAACTCGGGCGCAATCGCAGTGGTTCTCCCAGTGCTACCTTAGCCGATACAACAGAATGTAAGGTATCAAAACATGGGAGCCGGGCAAACCCAACTATTGACCCAAGACATGATTCGGAGCCGATGCATATAATGCTATAAGTTCGGGGTGCCGCACTTGTGAAAGTGTTCAGACTTATCACACCATGATGCGGGAAACATAAGCCCCTAGTGTGTTTTAACCGTACCAAAGTGTACGGATGCGACATGTCATAAATGAACATATGTATAAAAAAGAAATGCAATTATAAGCAAAAAGGTGCTGCATTGTTTATTCAAGAAGGACTGCTGTAAGTGCAGAACGATACAAATGGTGCGATAAGCAAGGGATGGGACTGTTAAACATGTCCCCCTCCAGGGGTAGGCTGCCGAATGGTGCGTAAAACAGATTTAATGCTCGTAATGGAGACCACCTAGACATTCGTTGTAGCATTTATCCTCCCCTGGCTGTTGCATCGTGAGTTCGGCAGGTCTGCTACCGGATAGGGCTCTGACGAATGGAGTCCTGTGGGTAAAAAAGGTAAAAGAAAAGAAAAAAGAACGACACACTTGAGAGCCCCTGGTGTGGTTGAGCCGCAGTCTGGGCCTATCGTGGTCGTGCCCCTCTCCCCTTGCCCATGGTATCTTCAGAGCGTAATGGTGTACGTGAAGGACCTGTCTTGACGTTTTACAGGGGCTGGGGTTGGGGCCGCACTGCTACGCATGCTCGGAACGTGCCAGGTGGTCTTGTTGTATGTTACTCCGGGCGCGCTTAGCTGTGTCCGGCCGCTTAACGGCCGGACTCGAGAATTGCCTTAAGAGGCTGCATTGTACTTCTCCCGCGAGAGCCGCTGTATGTTCCTCCGTGCGGAGAGAACGTTCAGTGTTTCCATTGACCGTGATGACTCCTCGAGGGCCTGGCATCTTGAGCTTGAGGTATGCCTAGTGCGGCACCGCGTTGAACTTTGCAAACGCGGTACGTCCGAGCAGGGCATGATAGCCGCTGCGGAACGGAACTATGTCGAAGATTAACTCCTCGCTTCGAAAGTTATCCGGGGATCCGAAGACCACTTCTAGTGTAACTGAGCCTGTACAATTGGCTTCTACACCTGGTATGATGCCTTTAAAGGTTGTATTGGTTGGTTTGATCCTTGAGGGGTCTATGCCCATTTTGCGCACTGTATCCTAATAAAGCAGGTTCAGGCTGCTGCCGCCGTCCATCAGGACTCTGGTGAGGTGAAACCCGTCGACGATTGGGTCTAAAACCAATGCGGCGAATCCGCCGTGGCGGATGCTGGTGGGGTGGTCCCTTCGGTCAAAAGTGATCAGGCAGGAGGGCCATGGATTGAACTTCGGGGCAACTGGCTCCATCGCGTATACATCCCTTAGCGCACGCTTCCGCTCCCTTTTGGGTATGTGCGTTGCGTATATCATGTTCACCGTCCGCACCTGTGGGGGGAAACCCTTCTGTCCTCTATTGTTCGGCGGTCGGGTCTCTTCCTCATCATCGCTATGCAGCCCCTTGTCATTGTTTTCGGCAATTAACTTGCCTGCCTGATTGAATACCCAACAGTCCCTATTGGTGTGGTTAGCTGGCTTTTCATAGGTGCCGTGTATCTAGCACAAGCGGTCGAGTATTCGGTCTAGATTGGACGGACCCGGAGTAGTTCTTTTGAATGGCTTTTTCCGCTGACCGGGTTTAGAGCCTCTGAATCCGGCATTGACTGCCGTATCCTCACTATTGTCACCGTTAATACGGCGTTTGTTTTTGTTATGACGCGACCTGCCACTACTGTCTTTGATGTCCGGACTGCAAGAATTTTTGCTGAGGTTGTTTTTGCGTGCTAGCCAGCTGTCCTCACCCGCGCAAAAGCGGATCATGAGTGATGTGAGGGCTGAAATGGATTTCGGCTTTTCCTATCCCAGGTGTCGGGCAAGCCACTCGTCGTGGATATTATGCTTGAAGGCCGCGAGGGCCTCCGCATCCGGACAGTCGACGATTTGGTTTTTCTTGGTTAGGAACCGTGTCCAGAATTGTCTGGCCGATTCATCTGGCTGCTGAATTATGTGGCTTAGGTCATCAGCGTCTGGTGGTCGCACATACGTGCCTTGGAAGTTATCGAGGAATGCGGCTTCCAGGTCTTCCCAACTCCCAATTGACCCTGCTGGCAAGCTGTTAAGCCAATGCCGGGCTGGTCCTTTAAGCTTGAGGGGGAGATATTTGATGGCGTGAAGATCGTCACCGCGGGCCATGTGGATGTGAAGGAGATAGTCTTCGATCCAAACCGCGGGGTCTATTGTGCCATCGTAAGATTCGATATTCACGAGTTTAAACCCTTCGGGGATTTGATGATCCTCTACTTCATCTGTGAAGCATAGTGGGTGTGCGGCGCCTCTGTACTGGGCGATATCACGACGGAGCTCAAAAGAGCTTTGTCTGTTTGGTTCGGCCTGGCCAGACTTACTGTGTCCGGCACGACGGTTGTCGTCACGTACCGTGGGGCGGCCACGCGATCCATAGATCGATCTTGATTGTCTTGCCTTATCCTCGAATATATCTCGCAAGTCTGGAGCGTTCCCCTGTGGCCTTGTGCTTTTCGAGCGATGCCGGGGTACGGGTCTAGTGAAGGGCCTAGAGGCCTCTCTGTCGCGACCACGGGGTGGTCGGTCAGCCGTATTGTCTCCTTGTGTTGCGGGTTCGTACGCTTCCTCCTCTAATCGGGGAAGCAGCTTGCGTTTAGGGTAGCTTTTGGAGCGGCGTTCGAGCTCATGCTCTTCGGCCGCGAGGACTTCAGTCTATCGGTCAGCTAGCAGATCTTGATCAGCTCTAAGCTGTTGCTGCTTTTTCTTGAGGTTGTTTGCCGTGGCCATAAGCCTGCGTTTAAAACGCTCTTATTCGACGGGATTCTCAGGCACGACGAATTCATCATCGTCGAGGCTTGCCTCATCTCCGCAGGGAGGCATATAATCCTCTACCTCTTCTTCTACCGCTCTCTCATGAGGGCTGGCCTCTCCGTCCTCCTGCGTTGGATCTTGCTGGAGTGGGTTGTCTTCGGCACTGTCCGGTGTATTATTATCTCCGGTGCCGGAATCTTCATTCTTGTTATGGCGGGATTTAGAGCGACGCCGCTGACGCCGGTGCTTGGGCTGTTTCTTGGAGGGGTCATCCTCCCCTGCCCCTTCGCCATTCCCATCCTTTGGGATATCCACCATGTATATGTCATATGATGAGGTGGCTTTCTAGTTCCCAGTAGGCGTTGGTTCTTGGTCGTCTCCGGCTTCGTCGTCCATACCGTCAATGTCTTCGGATTCGTAGTCTAGCATGTCGGTTGGATCGTCGACAGCGGCTACCAAGTGGGTGGTGGGTGGGCTTTGAATTTCTTCCTCGTCCGTATCCCAACCGTCCTGACCGCAGTTCGGCCAGGGCTCTCCTGATAACGAGAGATACTTTAGCGAACTCAAGATGTCGCAAAAAGGTGAGTGTTGAAAGATGTCCGCCGCGGTGAACTCCATGATCGGCGCCCAATCAGATTCGATCGGAGGGCGCGCGGGAGGTTCGGAGTCCGGCAAGGAGTCCGGCACCTCGGAGTCACAAGCTTCATGAAGGACAAGGTCAGTGTTCGGCTCTAACGTCGTAGAGGTTGCAGCCCCCGAGGCGGTGTCTAGCCATCCGTCCTTGATCTGCGCAGCCGGCTCCGAATTGAAGATCGGAGCGGGCTCGAGTGCGGCCTCCAGGGTACTGTCCGGCAGCAGAGCTAAATCATGCCCGTCGTGATAGTGCGGCGCGCGTGGCTGTGGCTCGAATCCATCGAAGATCAAGTCCCCGCGGATGTCAGCCGTGAAGTTCAAACTTCCAAATCTGACCTGACGGCCAGGGGCGTAGCTTTCGATCTACTCCAGATGGCCAAGCGAATTGGTCCGCAGTGCGAAGCCGTCGAATACGAAGATCTGTCCGGGGAGAAAGGTCTCACCATGGACTGCATCGTTGATGATGGTCGAAGAAGCCATCGAGCCTATCGGTGACGACACAGAGGAACTCTCAATGAATGCACCAATGTCAGTGTCAAAACCGGCGGATCTTGGGTAGGGGGTCCCGAACTGTGCGTCTAGGCGGATGGTAACATGAGACAAGGGGCACGATGTTTTACCCAGGTTCGGGCCCTCTTGATGGAGGTAAAACCCTACGTCCTGCTTGATTAATATTGATGATGTGTGTTACAAGAGTAGATCTACCACGAGATCAAGGAGGCTAAACCCTGGAAGCTAGCCTATGGTATGATTGTTGTTCGTCCTATGGACTAAAGCCATCCGGTTTATATAGACACTGGAGAGGGCTAGGGTTACACAGAGTCGGTTACAATGGTAGGAGATCTACATATCCGTGTCGCCAAGCTTGCCTTCCACGCCAAGGAAAGTCCCATCCGGACACGGGACGAAGTCTTCAATCTTGTATCTTCATAGTCTTGGAGTCTGGCCGATCACGATAGTTCGGCTATCCGGACACCCCCTAGTCCGGAACTCCGTCAGTATCCGTCTATTATTGGGTCGAGCACCAAGGCCTGTGATCCTCCATGCCGAATATTAGTTCGGCCGTCCATGTGATCGAAAGTGATCGGACGAGACGTCCAGTAATGAGATGTAGGTACGCTGGACTCTGCAGCGTGCGCGTCTATGGGCGCACATCCATGCCTTCTCGTGGATGTGTGAGTCGTGTGGATCATGTTTACTGTTTTCACCTCTGGCAGGAATTTTTTCTGTCCCCCAGTGTTCGGCTGGCGAGGTTCGTCCTCGTCTTCACTTGGTGTTTCTCTCCCTTTGTGTTCGGCATTTAATTTGCCGGCCTGCTTGAAGACCCAACACTCTCTATGGGAGTGGTTTGCAGGTTTCTCCGGGGTGCCATGAATTTGGCATAGTCTGTCCAGAACTCTGTTCAGGCAGGACGGTCCCTCTTTCTGCCTTTAAGTGGCTTCTTTTGCTGATCAGGTCGACAGCCCCTGAATCTGGTGTTGACCGTCGTGTTATCCGGGCTCTCTTCCTTCTTTTGGCGTTTGTTTCTATTACGCCTTGTCTTCCCGTTGCCATACCTTATTTTGGATGTGGTGAGGTCGCTGGTGCCTTTACGGGCTAGCCAGCTATCTTCACCCGCGCAAATGCGGGTCATAAGGTTTGTTAAGGCTGCCATTGTCCTTGGCTTTTCTTGGCCGAGATGTCTGGCAAGCCACTCATCATGGATGCTGTGTTTAAATGCCGCTAAGGCTTCAGCGTCCGGACAATCGACAATTTGATTCTTCTTAGTGAGGAATCTATTCCAAAGCTTGCGGGCGGACTCTCCGGGGTGTTGGATTATGTGACTTAGATCGTCTGCATCCGGAGGCCGGACATAGGTCCCTTGAAAATTGGCCCTAAAAGCATCTTCGAGTTCCTCCCAACTTCCAATTGAGTGTTCGGGGAGACTTCTCAACCAATGTCGAGCTGGTCCCTTCAACTTGAGGGGAAGGTATTTGATGGCGTGGAGGTCATCCCCACGAGCCATGTGAATATGCAGGATAAAATCCTCGATCCAGACCCCTGGGTCTGTGGTGCCGTCGTATGCTTCTATGTTCAAAGGTTTGAAGCCTTGTGGGAATTCATGGTCCAGTACTTCTTCGGTGAAGAACAGGGGGTGAGCAGCCCCTCTGTATCTGGACGCGTTGTGGCATGTAGTCGGCTGTTGTTGTGTCCGAAGTTTATTCCGGACTGGTATCTGGCTTGTGTGATCATTTGGGTGACCATATTCCTTCGCCGGGGTGTGTCTTTTAGGTCCATAAATGGACTTGGCTGCACCGGCCTTCGTATCCAGATGCTCACGTAGATCGTGCACAGTGTCCGCAGCCGCTCTGTTATGGTTGTGAGCGGTACGTTTGGTTTCTTGGTTGAATTTTCTTTTGGTGTAACGGATGCGTCGTCGAATTATGGCAGTAGCTTGCGCTTCGGATAGCTTTTCGTATGGCGGTCATCACCATATCTTTTTTCAGCGTCGAGCACTTTATTCCATCTTCGGCTAAGCTTTTCTTGTGCGGCCTTGAGCCATTGCTTCTGCTTTTTTAGACTTCTCGCGGTCGCCATAAGCTTTCTGTGGAGGTTGTCTCGTTCCACTTGTTCATCCGGGATGATGAATGCATCATCGTCCGAACTATCATCCTGTTCTGGGGCGGCTTCGTGGGCTCGTCCCTCCGGATCATTGTGATCGGGTATTTGCTCCGAACTTGATTTGGCGTGACCTGGCTCATCCTGCTCCATCGCTGGGTCCATGTGGTCGTTGTTGCTTTCGGAGTTTTCGGGTATATCGACCCTTCTTGCGCTCTTGTCTCTATTTTTGCAATTGCTGGACTTTGAGCGGCGTCTGCACCGCCTTTTTAGCTTTTGCGCGGGTGTTTTATCTTCCGGATTATCACTGTCGTCCTTATTGGGCGTATCTACCATGTATATATCATGTGACAAGGTAGTAGTCCCACGCCCCAGGGATTCTGGAGCTTCTCCTGCATCATCGTCCATACCGTCGATGTCTTCGGAGTCGAAGTCATGCACGTTGGTTAAATCTTCGATCGTGGCAATGAAGTGGGTGGTGGGTGGGCACCGAATTCCTTCGTCGCCTACTTCCCACTCGGGCCGGACATAGTTCGGCCCAGAGCCTCCTGACAAAGAGAGAGACCTTAATAAGTTCAGCATGTTGCCAAAGGGCGAGTGCTGAAAGATGTCCGCAGCGGTAAACTCCGTTACCGGAGCCCAACCTGGCTTGGCTGGCTCAAAAGCGAGCGGACCGAGACCAACAATCGGGTATGAGTCCGAGGGCCCAGGGTTACAGGCCCCCACAGAGGTGAGACCTGTGTTCGGCTCCACCACTGATGAGTGTGCGGCCTGCGGGGCAGGGTCCAGCCCTCCGTCCATAGGCAACGCAACTTGCCCTGGATGTAGATCCGAGGCTGCTTCGGGGATGATATCTCGAGCATTGTCCGACAACATGTCTAGGTCGTGCTCGTCGTGACTGTTCAGCGTTCCTGGCGCAGGCTCGAATCCGTCGAAGATCAAGTCTCCGCGGATATCTGCCGTGTAGTTCAAGTTTCCGAACCTGATCTGGTGGCCAGGGGCGAAGCTATCGATCTGCTCCAACTGGCCAAGCGAATTGGCCCGCAGTGCGAAGCCGCCGAACACTAAGATATGTCCGGGGAGAAGAGTCTCACCTTGGACTGTGTTGTTGACGATTAAAGACGCCATCAAGCCTCGAAGCGACGACACAGAGGAACTCTCAATGAAAGCACCAATGTCGGTGTCAAAACCGGCGGATCTCGGGTAGGGGGTCCCGATCTGTGCATCTTAGGCTGATGTTAACAGGAAGCAAGAGTAGATCTACTTCCTTCTTGATTAATATTGCTTTTCGTATAGCTTTTCCTATGGCGGTCGTCACCAAGTTTCGGTCCCTCTCGATGGAGGTAAAACCCTACTTCCTGGTTGATTAATATTGAAGATATAGGTAGTACAAGAGTAGATCTACCACGAGATCATAGAGGCTAAACCCTAAGAGCTAGCCTATGATGGTATGATTGTAATTGTGATCGGCCTTCTAAGGACCATCCTCTCCGGTTTATATAGACACCGGAGAGCTTGGGTTTACATGGAGTTGGTTACAAGGAAGGAAACATAATATCCGAATCGCCAAGCTTGTCTTCCACGCAAAGGAGAGTCCCATCCGGACACGAGCCGAAGTCTTGAGTCTTGTATCTTGACGCTTCTATAGTCCGGATGATGTATATAGTCCGGCTGTCCGGATACCCCCTTATCCAGGACTCCCTCAACGGCCTAGGATTAAAATTACCTTTATATGCGCTATTACCAAAAAAATTCCTACCAACAAAATTCACGTCCATAGATTCATTATTATTCTCAATCAAAGTGGACAAAGGCATATCATTAGGATCAAAAGAAGCACTCTTATTAGCAAATAATTTCATAAGTTCATCCATCTTTCCACTCAAAACATTAATCTCTTCGATCGCATGAACTTTTTTACTAGTGGATCTTTTGGTGTGCCATTGAGAATGATTAGCCATGATATTATCTAGGAGTTTAGTAGCCTCTCCTAAAGTAACTTCCATAAAAGTGCCTCCCACGGCTGAATCTAAAAGATTTCTAGAAGCAAAATTCAATCCGGCATAAATTTTTTGTATAATCATCCGCAAATTCAAACCATGTGTAGGGCAATTTCGTATCATCAATTTCATCCTCTCCCAAGATTGTGCAACATGCTCATGATCAAGTTGCTTAAAATTCATAATATCATTCCTAAGGGAGATGATCTTAGCGGGAGGAAAAATACTTAGAGGTGAAAGCATCTTTACACTTGTTCCATGAATTAATACTATTTTTAGGCAAAGATGAAAACCAAGTTTTAGCATGATCTCTAAGAGAAAACAGAAATAGCTTCAATTTAACAATATCATTATCCACATCTTTCTTCTTTTGCATATCACACAAATCAACGAAATTTTCTAGATGGAATGTGGCATCTTCACTAGGAAGGCTAGAAAATTGATCTTTCATAACAAGATTCACCAAAGCGGCATTAATTTCACAATATTCATCATTAGTAGTGGAAGCAATCGGAGTACTAATAAAATCATTGTTGTTGGTGTTGGAGAAATCACACAATTGGGTATTATCTTGAGCCATCGTGACAAAGCAAGCAATCCAACACAAGAGCACACAAAAATCAAGCGAAGAAGACGAATGGAAGAGGGGCAAAGAAAAGGAAAATCTTTTCACAAATCGTTTTAGAGGGAGGGGAGAGGAAATTTGAGAGGCGAATGGTGAATAATGTAATGCAAGAGATCTCCCCGGCAACGGCGCCAGAAATTCTTCCTTCTACTTCTTGAGCTTGTGTTGCGTTTTCTAGAAGAGGAAAGGGTGATGCAGCAAAGTAGAGTAAGTATTTCCCTCAGTTCGAGAACCAAGGTATCAATTCAGTAGGAGATAATGCACAAGTCACCGAATACCCGCACAAACAATCAACAAACTTGCACCCAACATGATAAAGGGGTTGTCAATCCCTTCATGGTTACTTGGAAAAGTGAGATCTAATAGAGATAGATAAACGGTAAAGTAAATATTTTTGGTATTTTTTGGTTTATAGATCAGAAAGTAATAGATTGCAAAATAGTAGATCGGAAACTAATATGATGGAAAAGAGACTTAATATGATGGAAAAGAGACCCGGGGGCCATAGGTTTCACTAGTGGCTTCTCTCAAGATAGCAAATAATATGGTGGGTGAACAAATTACTGCCAATCAATTCATGGAAGAGTGCATAATTATGATGTTATCTAATGCAATGATCATGAACATAGGCATCACATCCGTGTCAAGTAGATCAAAACAATTATGCATCTACTACTATTACTCCACACATCGACCGACTCATCCCTGCATCTAGAGTATTAAGTTAACAAAGAAAAGAACAACGCACTAAGTAAGATGACATGATGTAGAGGAATTAACTCAAGCAATATGATGAAAACCCCATATTTTTATCCTCGATGGCAACAATACAACACTTGCTTTGCTGCCCCTACTGTCACTGGAAAAGGACACCGCAAGATTAAGCCCAAAGCTAAGCACTTCTTCCATTGCAAGGAAAACCAATATAGTAGGCCAAACTAAACCGATAATTCGAAGAGACTTGCAAAGATATCCAATCATGCATATAAGAATTCAGAGAAGATTCAAATAATATTGATAGATAATCTGATCATAAATCCACAATTCATCGGATCTCGGCAAACACACTGCAAAAGAGTATTACATCGAATAGATCTCCAAGAACATCGAGGAGAACATGGTATTGAGAATCAAAGAGAGAGAAGAAGCCATCTAGCTACTAGCTATGGACTCGTAGGTCTGTGGTAAACTACTCACGCTTCACCGGAAGGGTAACGGTGTTGATGTAGAAGCCCTCTGTGATCGAATCCCCCTCCAACAGGACGCCGAAAAAGGCCCCTGGATGGGATCTCACGGGTACAGAAGGTTGCGGCGGTGGAAAAGTGTTTTCGTAGCTCCCCTGATGGTTTGGGGGTATAAGAGTATATGTGGGCCAAAGAATTAGGCCAGGAGACCTCCGAGGGGCCCACGAGGTAGGAGGGCGTACCCTCCACCCTCATGGCCACCTCATTGCTTCTCCGACTTCATCTCTAAGTCTCCTAGTTTCCTTCTGATCCAAGAAAGATCATCACGAAAATTTTATTCCGTTTTTATTCCTTTTCTGTGAAACTCTAAAATAGTCAAAAATAGAAACTAGCACTGGGCTCTAGGTTAATAGTTTAGTCCCCAAAAAATATAAAATAGCATATAAATGCATATAAAACATCCAAAACAGATAATATAATAGCATGTAAGAATCAAAAATTATAGATACGTTCGAGACGTATAAGGGACTCAAACACTAGGTACTATCATGCTAAGGTGAATGGGAGGAGGAGAAAAAAATAGTATTATTAAATTGGAACAAGATGGAGAAGTGATTGAGGGGGAAAAGAACTTATGAACTATATTACTGAATTTTATGAAAAATTGTTTGGACAAGCCGAGACTTCCAATATAAACCTAAACATTCATGGGGCTGACGGGATTTTGAAAGGATTGAGAAGAGGTGTCTAGAAGGGGGGTGATTAGACCCTCAACAAATAAAGGTGGCAGTTTTTAAGTTTTCCAAGGTGAGGTTCGCAATTAGCACAATTTCAAGCATTCACAATATAATTCAAGCAAACATGCAAAGATTATATGAGCAGCGGAAAGTAAAGCATGCAACTTGCAAGAAAGTAAAGGGATGGGATTGGAGTGTGCAAACGCAATTGGAGACATGGAGATTTTTGGCATGGTTCCTATAGGTGGTGCTATTGTACATCCACGTTGGTGGAGACTATAACCCACGAAAGGTAATGGTTGTGCGAGTCCACGGAGAGCTCCACCCACGAAAGGTCCACGAAGAAGCAACCTTGTCTATCCCACCATGGCCATCGCCCACGAAGGACTTGCCTCACTTGGGTAGATCTTTGCGAAGTAGGCGATCTCCTTGCCCTTACAAACTCCTTGGTTCAACTCCACAATCTTGACGGAGGCTCCCAAGTGACACCGAAACAATCTAGGAGACACCACTCTCCAAAAGGTAATAGATGGTGTGTTGATGATGAACTCCTTGCTCTTGTGCTTCGATGATAGTCTCCCCAACACTCAACTCTCTCTCATAGACTTGGCTATGGTGGAAAGATGATTTGAATGGAAAGCAACTTGGGGAAGGCTAGAGATCAAGATTCTTGTGGTTGGATTGGAATATCTTGGTCTCAACACATGAGTAGATGGTTCTCTCTCAGAAAATGAGTAGTGGAAGTGTAGGCATGTTCTGATGGCTCTCCTCAAGAATGAAGAATGGGTGGAGGGGTATATATAGCCTCCACACAAAATCTAGCCGTTACACACAGATTCCCAAACTTAGTGGGACCGAATGGTAAAACTCAGTCAGACCGATTCAGGCAAAAATGTGAACGTTAGGATTTTTGGTGGGACCGACAAGGTCAACTCGGTGGGACCAATGTGCATGGGTTAGGGTAAAACCTCAACTTAGTTTGACCGATTACTCAAACTCGTTGGGACCGATTTTGGTAATAATAAAACTAAGTATTGGTCAAGCAAACTCAGTGGGACCGACTGAACAAACTCGGTGAGACCAAAATTGTTGCAACATGTCATAGAGAATTTGCAATCCCATCTCGGTGAGACCGACATCCCATCAGTGAGACCGAACAAATTAGGGTTTGGTAGTGGCTGTGTCAAATGAACTCGGTGGTGCCGGATAGATCAAATCGGTGGGTCCGAGTTTGACTTCTAGGCTTAGGACATATGTGGATGTGAGGAAGTGGTTGAGGGCTTTGGGGCATATCACTAAGCACTTTAAGCAAGCAAGCCAGTAAGCAAAACCTCATCCCCTTTTAATAGTATTGACTTTCCTATGGGCTCAATGTGATCTTGGATCACTAAAATGAAAATGTAGAGTCTTGAGCCTTTGCCATTGTTTGTCCTTAGCATCTTGAAGGGGTTCCACATCCTCTTGTCCATGCCACTCCAATGTTGAATTTATCTGAAATATACTAGGTAGAAATATTAGTCCAACAAGAGATATGTTGACATTAATTACCAAAATCACCCAGGGAGAGTGCTTTCAATCTCCCCCTTTTTGGTAACTGATGACAACATACATCAAAGCTTTAGATAAAGATATAAGGAAATAGGAAGTAAAGCTTTGGCAAGACATGCAACATACATTAGCTCCCCCTACATGTATACAAACATGTGATGATAGACCATAAGAGTATGAGAATGCATAAGCATGAAAGAGCAAGCAATGAGTTACATGTGTCTTGGCTATATGCATCAGAACAAATGGTGTAGATACTGGAAATATACCTTCATGTTCACGAGTCTCTCTTGCAAACAATATATACCATAACAAGAGATCTTCATGCACATGAGTGTGATGCATATACTTACCTTGTGGTCTTGAACTAGCTTTGGAAGAGATGAACCTGAGTAAACAAGGTTAGATAACACAAGAACATCTACTAGATAGAGCAAGAACAGGAGAACACAAGAATACCAAGATTGGGATGACATGTAGAGAGTGAGTACTAGGTACTCTATTTGGTTATAGACTTGTCCCCAAGAATAAATATATGCAATGAATTCAAAGGATTTTCTTACCTTAGGTATGAGCTCTATCCCCTTGAATCTGATATTGGATAAAGGGAGAAGATAGGGAAAGAAAATCAGAGCAAACAAGAAATAGCCAGAGCAAGGTAGAATCATAACATATACTATCATGTATTTCCCCTCTTGAAGACATGAGATAACTTTCCTCTTAAGAATAAGAAGCATCAGGAGAAGCTTTAAGAGTGCATTCTCTCTTATGTGATAAGATTTGATGTGCTCTCTCTCCCCCTTTGACATCAATTTCCAAGAAGGGACTTCTGGAGCATGAGTCAAGTAGGTTTGGTCCTTGAGAAACATTACAAAGCAACATGTAATATATGATGCTGATAGAGGACAAGTATCAATGAGTGGAGCTGGGACAAATATGCAGGATGCAAGTGACATGGGTTTTTTATCTCAGTATTGACATCGGTAGCACCGAGTTGTTATTTTTGGTGGCACCGAGATGGTTTGAATCACCGGAAGTAAACAAGTCGGTGAGGCCGACTTCAATCCATAGAGAAAAATACTTGTCACCTCAGCTCACTTTGGCAAGTAAGATCTCACAAGAATATGCAAGGAATTGGATGCAGGGAAATGCAGAAGATAACAGAGAAAAAGAAAAGAAAAGAAATCTAGATGAAGTTTTTTTTTGAAAGGGGAACAAGCATGCAAGAGACAAATGCAAGAGCACAAAGAAACAACAGAGAACTTCATCTAGAATTGGTCAGCGACAAATTCACCTATGTTAGAGTATATTGACTTAGGAGTCAAGTGAGGACACTTGATCATAGGTCATACTCATCATTTAAGCTCAAAATGGGGTTGCCATTTTTCCTTTAAGCATTTTGATGTGTTCTCATCTTGTTGAGCTGCTTTGACCCATGTCTTGGGGTAAAGTTTCCCTAAGATGGAATGACATACCTTGGGTGGTGGTGTTGAACTTGGTCATGTAGTTGAACTTCTGTGGGGTGCTCAAGTTGATGTAGACCATCAAGAGTTGGGAACACCACTTGTAGTTGAATTTCATCTTCCTACATGGGTTAGTCTTGCAAGGAAGAGCACTTGTGTATCCAAAGTGGCAATCATGAAATTTGATACCAATTGAAATTTTATATAAAGAAATTTGTCAGAGGATATATTGAATGGATTCATGCTTCCTTGTCTTCAACCACCATATTGTAGAGACTTGGAGATGTAGAGATTGCTTAGAATGTGATTGGTTTGCAATCTCATAGAGTTGGGTTCATCCAAGTACCTACAAGGGTTAGATAGCATGCAAGAGTACAAGAATATCCAAGACATGTGATCATCATCATAAGAGAAATGTCAAGGATTAGTCAAAGTAAGGCTCATGCCTTGCATGCATCCACGTGGAGTTTCTACTCCAAATTTGAGGCATCAATGATGTTCAATTCACCCCTCAACCTACAAAACACTTTCTCATCAAGTGGTTTGGTGAATATATCCGCCAATTGCTTATCGGTACGAACATGCTTAAGTTTGATATCTCCCTTAGCAACATGATCTCGGATGAAATGATGACAAACTTCAATATGCTTAGTTCGAGAATGTTGCACGGGATTATGAGCAATCTTAATAGCACTCTCATTGTCACAAAGCAACGTAACATGTTTCACATATATCCCATAATCTTTAAGAGTTTGGGTCATCCAAAGTAATTGAGCACAACATGAACCGGCGGCAATGTATTCCGCTTCGGCGGTGGATAAGGATACCGAGTTTTGTTTCTTGGAGGACCAAGACACAAGAGACCTACCAAGAAATTGACAAGTACCCAAAGTGGACTTTCTATCAACCTTGTCACCGGCATAGTTCGAATTGGAGTAGCCAACAAGATTAAAAGAAGACCTCTTAGGATACCAAATGCCAAAATTTGGTGTATGTATTAAGTATCTCACTATCCTTTTCATAGCCTTGAGATGACATTCTTTGGGGGCCGCTTGATATCGGGCACACATGCACACAGTTAGCATGATATCGGGACGGGATGCACATAGATATAACAATGAACCAATCATAGAGCGGTAAACCTTTTGGTCAACCGGTTTGCCATCCTTTGTCAACTCAAGATGTCCACTAGTAGGCATGGGGGTATTTATACCTTTGCATTCTTGCATGTTGAACTTCTTGAATAAGTCCTTGGTATACTTTGTTTGAGAGATAAAGGTTCCCTCCTTAGTTTTCTTGATTTGCAAACCAAGAAAGAACTTGAGTTCACTCATCATAGACATCTCAAACTTCTCTGACATAAGCTTTCCAAACTTTTCACTAAAATGAGGGTTAGTTGAACCAACTATGATATCGTCAACATAAATTTGGCACACAAATAATTCTCCATTAACCCTTTTAGTAAAGATTGTAGAATCAATTTACCAATTTTAAACCCTTTTTCAAGAAGAAACTTAGTCAAGCATTTAGACCAAGCTCTAAGAGCTTGCTTAAGACCATAAAGAGCTTTGTGGAGTTTGTAAACATGGTCGGCTTTCTTAGGATTGACAAAGCCGGGAGGTTATTTAACATAAACTTCCTCCTCAATTTCACCATTAAGAAAAGAACTTTTGATGTCCATTTGATATAAGGTAATGTCATGATGATTGGCATAGGCAAGTAAGATGCGAATGGACTCAAGTCTAGCAATGGGGGCATAAGTCTCATTGTAGTCCATACCTTCGACTTGAGTGTAGCCTTGAGCAACGAGACGAGCCTTGTTGCGTACAACTTGTCCATCTTCATCTTTCTTGTTACGAAACACCCATTTGGTTCCAATGACATTGCGCTTCTCATCGGGCTTTTCAACCAACGTCCGCACTTGGTTCCTCTCAAAGTTGTGTAGCTCTTCATGCATGGCATTTATCCAATTCAGATCTTCCAATGCTTCTTCAACCTTCATAGGTTCAATGCTAGAAATGAATGAGTAATGTTCACAAAAGTTAGCCAAACGAGATTTAGAGCGAGTAATTCTCCCAGTTTGAATGTCATCAAAGATTTGTTCGACGGGATGATACTTTGAGACTCTTGCTTGAACTCGTGAGAGCTTTTGTTTGGGTTGGGGTGGAACATCCTCTTCATTGTCTTGTTCTTCCTCTTTTGTTTCTTTGTTGTTGTTGGCGTTCTTGTTCTCCCGTGGAGGTGGAGAAGGAGGTCGTTGAGGTTCATCTTGTTGTACATCCTCATATTCATCGTCTTGATGTGTCCCACTCGTGCATGCCTCCAAGTCAACTTGTGGTTCACCTTGGCGTGAAGTTGAGGCTTCCACTTGGACAGACGAGGTACTCTCTGCCACCTCTTCAGCTTTCTTTGGTTTTCCCTTGAAGAGGAAAGGTGATGTAGCAAACTAGCATAATGTCAGGACCCCGACTCAATGCCACATCGATCTAGCATGTAACACCTCATATCACTTTGCGGCCTCACGCACGGTATTCCCACGGGTGTCGCCTTACCTTTGCCCGGGACCGTTTGCGCCTTTTGGCACACGTATATGACAGTGTCGCTAGCATCCATATGATAAGGAGCCCGGGCTGACATGGCTAGTCGTAAACCCAAAGTGGCACAAACTTACAGGGACAGGCATCCATGACCCAGCATCGAACGTGTCGGTCATCAGCGAGTGAATCCAGGCTGTAGCACTGGGCTAGCAGGACTCCGGTGAACCGGGCTGTAGCAGGCTAACAGGACTCCGGTATTCATCACGTGACATTTCCCCGAAGGGACAGACACAGGAACGAAGAAGGACACATGCCGGCCAGCCTAAGTGTTCCGGAGCAGTAGCAAGCTACCATGGCTCAGTGGAAACACTAGGAGACATTTCCCGGTAAGAGAGGCTACTAAAGATAAACAACTAGATGGTCAGATCCCACACATACCAAGCATTTCAATAACATACACACAATATGCTCGATATGTGCAATACAACATGGCATCACAAAATGACTCTACGACTCAAGTAGTTTATTCAATAGGCTCCGAGGAGCGAGATATTACAAACATGGGTCTTATGACCCAACACTCAGAGCATACAAGTCAAAGCACAAGCGGAAGTTATCATGTCTGGGTACAGACATCTATAAATGAAAAAGGCTGAGAAGCCTGACTATCTACCAGATCCTGCCGAGGCACAAGATCGTAGCTGAGGTAACAAGCTAAACGTCGAAGTCCACGCGAAACTACTAGTGAGACTGAAGTCTCTCTGCAAAAACATAAAATAGGCAAACGTGAGTACAAATGTACCCAGCAAGACTTACATCAGACCTATCTACATATGCATCATTATCAACAAAGGGGTGGTGGGGTTTAACTGCAGCAAGCCAGCTTTGACTCGGTGGCTATCCTAACTACGACTGCAAGCGACTCTTTTGAGGTGGCGCACACGAGTCCACATATTCACCATATCAATACACCACTATGGATTCGCTCCCGTCTCCCTACGAGAACGCCATCCATAGCACTCACGCTTATCTTGCGTATTTTAAAGTATCCACTTTCACTTGTCTATGAACTGATATAAGCAACCCAGAAGTCCTTTACCGCGGACACGGCTATTCGAATAGATGATGTTAACCCTGCAGGGGTGTACTTCTTCATACATGTTTCCACCACTTAGCGTCTGCACACGACATGTGCTCGGCAGACTTCAAGCGAAAGCCGACGTGGGTGTAGACCATGACCTACCTAAACACTCAAGTCTCTAGTCCAGGTTTATCGCCTATTCGGGTTCCATCCATGAGGAGATCCGGCCGGAGTTTCGCTCACAGCCCCAAACGATGTGAACAGGGTTCCGTGACACCAAACGGGCGCCCGGTATACCCGGCCACGTGCCTACCGCATCACAGCCCACCCCTACGGTCAGCGCTGTCCACGGCCTCCAGCATACTACAAACACCAGAAACTACTTGCAACTCCTGGACAGAGGACAAGGGTGAATAAGAAGTCGAGCGGGGTCATATTTCAGGGCCCAATGTATGGTAGTAGCTGAATCATGGATCACAAACACAGAACTCAGTTCCTAAGGACGGCTTCAATGAGACAACCCACCATGTACTCCTACATGGCCTCTCACCGCTACCTTTACCAAATCGTATTCACACACTTAGCTCACACACAGTAGGACATGTTCACACACCTCTGATTCATCCCCGATGAATCAGACCTGACTCAACTCTAAGCAGTAGCAGGCATGACAAACAAGCATGAATGAGTAGGCACATCAGGGCTCAAACAACTCCTACTCATGCTAGTGGGTTTCATCTATTTACTGTGGAATGACAGGTCATGCAGAGGATAAAGGGGTTCAGCTACCGCAGCAAGTAACAGATGAATCGATGTTGTCCTAATGCAGTAAAAGAGAGCAGGAGCGAGAGAGTAGGATTGTATCGGAATGAACAAGGGGGTTTTGCTTGCCTGGCACTTCTGAAGATAACATTGAGTCTTCATCAGTGTCAACGATCACATCATCGGTATCACGTCTATCGAGAGGGGACAAATACCGGCAACACAGAAAGGAACACAATCAATGCAATGCACAATATGATGCATGCTCATGACATGGCAATATGAATGTGTTTTGAGCTAATGCAACTAGCAACAGATTAAATGAAGTTGGTTTGAATATAAAATTCAAATTCAAACTCCATATGTGATTAAATAAATGCCCTTTAATTGATTTGCCCTAAACAGTAGTGATAAGTTGTTCTAACATGCATGAAAATGGTACAGATGGATTCCTTGAATTTTTCTGATAATTTTTCATATATAATTTATTTAATTTGGAGTTACGGTTAATTTTCTATGATTTATTGAAGTTTTAGCTATTTTCTGAAATTTTCTGATTATTTAGAATTAAAATAATTCCAGAAAATGAATTATGGCGTCAGCATGTCATCACCTTGACGTCAGCAGGTCAACAGGGCGCCTCCAGGTCAAACCTGACGTGTGGGGTCCACACGTCAGTGACACAGGGGCTAATCCCGCGTTGACCCGGGCTTTGACCCACTACGGGGCCCACTGTCAGTGGCTGTGGGGGGGTGTTTAGGCGTCATTAGTGCTAATTAGGCGTGCCACGTCGGCAGTCGCCGGGGTTTCGCCGGCGGCGACCATTCCGCACGGCGGGGGAGCGCCGGACTTGCGCTAGGGGCATCAGATCGACGCGCCAAGGGCACCAGGAGGTAGCCCGCGCCCGTGCGCATCTAGGGGGACCAACGGGAGGTGCGGGGGTGGCCGGAATCAGCAACGGCGGCGAGCGAGGCGGCGGCCGGAGCTCGGGCGAGGTCGGATTTGGCGTTCGGGGGCACGGGAGGGAAGCTAGTGGCGGCTACGGGCTCCTGGAGACGTGTTGGGTGCGGTGGTGTGCTTGGCTTCGAGCTGCAACGGCTCCAGCCACGGTGGTGACGAGGCACGGCGGCGGCGAGCTCTCGGGTCCGGCGGAAGCAATGGCTAGAGCGGCCCAACGGCATGGGAAGAAGAGGGGAACGGTTCAGTGGCTCACCGCGATTCTTCTGGTGCTGCTGGCGAGGCAGGGGAGGCTCGGGGTCTGGCGAATCGACGGAGGGGAGCTTCGGTGGCCGGCGACGGAACGGCGATGGTGGCGGCGTTGCAGGGCTTCCGGAGGGCCGTGGGTCGGTGGGGAGGAAGGAGGGGGTCGAGGCGGAGCTCGTGGGTGTGTCGGAGAGGCTAGGGGTGGCCGGTGGCCACGAGAGAGCTCGTCGGCGGCGGCGGGTGTGTTCGGTGGCTGCGCGCGAGAGAGCCAGAGGAGGAGAGGAGCTCGGGGAGAGAGTGAGAGGCCTGGGGGGGTGCGTGGCGTCGCGGACGGGGTCCAGGGCAACGAGAGGAAGCAGGAGGTGGCTAGGGGGGAAGCAGGAGGTGGCCGAGGCAGCGTCGGCGAGCGCCACGCCTCGCCTCTGTTCGTCCTCCTGGCAGAGGAGGAAGAGGACAAGGGAGGAGGAGGTGGGCTGGGCCGGGTGGGGAAGCTGGGCCGGCTCTGGTGGGCTGCACGGTGAGGCCAGGTAAGCTCTGTTCTTTTTATTTTTTTCCTGTTCTGTTTGTTTTATTTAATATCTTTTGCCACTGTTTTCAATTCCAAAATAATTTCATACAGTGCCAAAACATTATGAAATATTTTATGTTACCTCTCTGGACTATTCCAAAAGTACATAAAACATTTCAAAGCATTTGAAAATATATTCATTATATATTATGAATATATCCCCAAATTCAAATAGATTATTGATTTAAATTCAGAGACCAAATAATTCCTTAAAAATATTCTAGAATTTTGGTTTGATATATAACTCTTGCCAAAATTCACAAAACTATTTTTAGGGCATTTTGGATTCACAGAATGCAATTTAAAGGGTGCTTGCCCTTCTTTTAATTTGGGTTTTGAGGCTTCTGAATTCCTCAGTTCAAATTTCATTTGAATTTAAACATGATGCAGCAACCAAGCTAGTCCATGGCCAGGGTAAAGCTAGGGATGTGACAACTCACCCCCACTAAACAAGAATCTCGTCTCGAGATTCAAGCGTAGGGTAAGGTGAAGGGTAACGCGGACTAGTATAATCTTCACGATCCAGGTTGCACTTCATAGGAACGTTGATTCGATCACCATCATCGTCTTGAAGTCTTGCTCTGAGAATTCCTGTCAACATGACATGGAGGGAAGAAGGAGACTCTAGAAGGGTCGATCTTCTCGAAGATCGAACAACTCACGGAATGAGACATAACAATATCTCTCGAGCTGAGAGACGAAGCACACCTCTAGAGGGATGGAGTGGAACAGATGACGAGGGTTCACTAGGTAGACAACAATTTCACGCTTAAGAGGGTGGCAAACGATTGTCAACGTAGCGAGGAGTTGAGTTGTCATGACACCATAATGATGCACCTTAGGGAAGGTGACTCATAGAAATATCCCCTTAAGTGGCAAAAAGAATTACCTTTGATTCAAAGATCATTGAAACTCTTTGAACCAGCCTAAGGCAATTTTCGAGCGATCGTTTGGAGGGGGTCGGTAGAATGGCATATCCAGACTTGGATGATGTGGATTACCTTGTTGAAGACAACGTAATGGATGAATTTGCTTACCACCGGAAATGGAAGAGAACCATGTAGAATGGCACATTGGCGGTGCAAGCTGGGAACAAAATGCAAATGCTGGGAATGATTCTGGTAACTGGGGAAGAACCCAACAATAGAGAGTGAATTCACTGTGGAAGTGGTTATAGCATAACCGACGAGACTAGGAGCAATCCCGGTTAGTGCCGGCGATAATACCTAGCGCTTGTGCGTGCTCTCAAGAACTTGAGCATTTCCACATTCATCAAGGTTTTACCAATATCCGTGTCAAGGATCCTGGCAACACAACTTGCTACCACGATGAATGACGATGGATGATGCAGATGCGAAGGAGGATAACACTTTCTCAGATTTCACCTTAGCAAGGCCAAGCAAATAATATCTGGATGATCGACCGAGAGACATTTAGCACTCCGCTTCTAATGTTCTCCTTGATGTGCTAGCGTAATCCATAGATAATTATGGTTTGATATCTAGAACATCAAGTAAAAGGTCGGACTTCGGGAGCACAAGAATCCATAAGGAACAACTACTAGAATAGTTCTACGAGATCCTTATGGGGAGGTGGCCAACTTCCTCAATCAAGATATTATAATAACAGGTCTTCCCGCTGGGTGTGTTGGCCACGACATCCACTTTACCGGTTTCCGAGGGACCGATATTATAGTTCTTGGGAAATGTTCCAACCATCATATCTGCCTGAGATTCAGATCTGGTTGGTGTCAGGATATTCCAGACTCATCGAGTCCAGGAAGAAAAACGGAAGTTTGCAACACGAATCGACGAGATGACGTTGCGAGATTCTCGGGGAATGAACTACGATAGCAAGCTCCAAAACATGAGCTGGTTCTGCTACAAACATGTGAACACGTTGTCCCAGACAAGCATGACCACAAAGTAGTCTTATAATAAAACACTACCGAGTTCAGGAGGGGGAACCATCAGCGAGGATATCGAAGTTTTGTACAAATCCGTCTGGTACCTTCGGGGCTAGCACTTAGAACTTATTAATCTTGAACAAATCAATCAGTGGCTTGGTATGCTAGGGACCCATATAGAATGGAGGTTGCAAGTCTCCGAACCACAGAATACTTCGCACGTATGCATGACTGATTTGGGATGATTCCAAAGGAAACAACATTGACTTTCTCGAATCCACGGCGGCAACTTGCATCAAATGCACATGGACTGGAGGAAGTCACTTCTTACATTCGAACATATGCTTCATGAACTAGCATGAAGAAATGCTTTCAAAAGTTTCCAACCCTAACTTAATGTTCAACAAATCATGGAGGGAATAAGGATGTTGTCAATGGGCTCAACAACAATTCATCTAGGTTTCCTTTTAAAAGGAATTCCATAGTTGAGTGAACACGGTGATAGCATTGGTCAGACCAAAGATGTAATGGTGTATGCTCGAGGGATCAACCACAAAAAAGACAACATTACGAGCATCGTTGGTACTGATTTGATTTGACGATAGCCCACGCTCAAATCAAAGGATTGATAAGACAATAGGTCCAGCAACTGATCACAAGGACCAATCGATGAAGATATCATCTTTCTTCAGCATACACTACACAAGAATATCCCTTTGGATGAACTAAATCGGGCAAGCTTCTATCTTCCAACTCTCCAAGTTGATGCATAGCTTAACCAACTAGCTCAGGGGTATCCAACACGGATTCTTGGAGAAAGGGTGGTTTACAGGATAAACCAACTTGATCACGAGCTTAACATAACAGTCAGGTGACAACCTGGTGATACTTTCGAGAAGATATTCGGAAAATCACGAACCACCGATATGTTACTAAGCTCGAGAACAATCTTGCTTTTCAGAGCAAGATGATATGATCAAATGAGCGAGGACTTGACAAGATCCTAACTCATCAATCGAAGGGTGCATCGAAATAAGGACTAGGTAGCACGATCAGTCTTAGAATGATGACTCAATAATCAGCACGCTAAGAATGAGGTTGTGGTCCATTTAACTACCAAGCAACAAGGTTGCTAGGAGTATTGATTTCACACATCACGATTCACTTGTCGGTACTCCGGCTGCAACAACACGGAACCGAGGAATGAAAAAGGATGGCGAGAAGTATCACTATGTCAAGAATTCACAAAAGGTGGTGCAATTCTCATGAAATTCCTGTCATAAAGAAGGTAATACTTCAGGGTAGAGCAGACCAGAAGCTGGATTGTAACTTGATCTGTAGAACACAACTACTTTGACCCAATCCTAAATATGGATGAGGTACTGGAGTTTGTTTCTCCTATTCATTCTGAAATAGAATGGCTTGGCGGACCACAAGGGTAATAGGCATCGACGAACGAATGCACGCATACTCTTGACTATCAATTGATAGACGAGGGTCAGAATGCAACTAAAGAGAGACAACTCAAGGAATATATGATTTTCTGAGTTGTGGATGCATGGTTTAGCATGTCGAACGAATTCCACATGTTTCTTCCGGATAACCCATGCAGAAAAGTAGAACTGGCAGAGTCACAATATATAACGGAGAACTCATCAAGAATAATCCTGTTGTGATATTTCAGTTCAACGAGGAACTTCTGCCATAAGTAGTTCATGGTATTTGGAAGAAGAAGATACCACGGACTTTAAGGACTATCGCAAAGGTTACTAATATCCTGAAGGAACTAGCAAACACTATCAACATGAAGTAAGTAGAGTGAATCTCGGGTTCAAGCTCAAGGAGTAGAATACCTACTACTAAGTAGCATCACGGGATGCTTCCGAGAATAAAGGCCAGAATCATCACACTGGAAACACAGATCATGGCTAGACCACTAGATGATCCCCTAAGACACCTAGGGTCATAATACTATCTCCAACATATATGTCAAGGCAACAGAGTACCTCAACTCACCGATTAGTGTGGTTAATCTGGCCCAAAGGAACATCGAAACGGGAGGAAGGAATTTGCAAACGCATCAGACTGTTTAGAAACCTGGGATGACTCGGACAGCATAACGGCTGTAAATGCTTAGAAAAGATTTGAGACATTCACAAAAAATGGTGGCATAACCACTCGAAAGTACAATATCAAAGTTTCGAGATCAACAGTTAACATACAGAAGTCGTAGGAACTGAACTCAAGCTTAAATCCAACAATCTTATAAGTCTACGGATTAGTAACACGTGATCCTGATAGAAAGAAGAGATAGCCTAGTTCTTAATCCCCGTAGGAAAGATAAGATGACTCAGATCAGAAGGGCATAAGGTATAAGGAGTAAAAGAGCCTTACGTTCCATCTCACAATCAATTCCCTTATATAACTAAATAATTTCTAGACTCAACTTCGACCAGTTTGGCTCGGTAATCCTACAGGCAGTCAAGCTCTGATACCAACGCTGTCAGGACCCCGACTCAATGCCACATCGATCTAGCATGTAACACCTCATATCACTTTGCGGCCTCACGCACGGTATTCCCACGGGTGTCGCCTTACCTTTGCCCGGGACCGTTTGCGCCTTTTGGCACACGTATATGACAGTGTCGCTAGCATCCATATGATAAGGAGCCCGGGCTGACATGGCTAGTCGTAAACCCAAAGTGGCACAAACTTACAGGGACAGGCATCCATGACCCAGCATCGAACGTGTCGGTCATCAGCGAGTGAATCCAGGCTGTAGCACTGGGCTAGCAGGACTCCGGTGAACCGGGCTGTAGCAGGCTAACAGGACTCCGGTATTCATCACGTGACATTTCCCCGAAGGGACAGACACAGGAACGAAGAAGGACACATGCCGGCCAGCCTAAGTGTTCCGGAGCAGTAGCAAGCTACCATGGCTCAGTGGAAACACTAGGAGACATTTCCCGGTAAGAGAGGCTACTAAAGATAAACAACTAGATGGTCAGATCCCACACATACCAAGCATTTCAATAACATACACACAATATGCTCGATATGTGCAATACAACATGGCATCACAAAATGACTCTACGACTCAAGTAGTTTATTCAATAGGCTCCGAGGAGCGAGATATTACAAACATGGGTCTTATGACCCAACACTCAGAGCATACAAGTCAAAGCACAAGCGGAAGTTATCATGTCTGGGTACAGACATCTATAAATGAAAAAGGCTGAGAAGCCTGACTATCTACCAGATCCTGCCGAGGCACAAGATCGTAGCTGAGGTAACAAGCTAAACGTCGAAGTCCACGCGAAACTACTAGTGAGACTGAAGTCTCTCTGCAAAAACATAAAATAGGCAAACGTGAGTACAAATGTACCCAGCAAGACTTACATCAGACCTATCTACATATGCATCATTATCAACAAAGGGGTGGTGGGGTTTAACTGCAGCAAGCCAGCTTTGACTCGGTGGCTATCCTAACTACGACTGCAAGCGACTCTTTTGAGGTGGCGCACACGAGTCCACATATTCACCATATCAATACACCACTATGGATCCGCTCCCGTCTCCCTACGAGAACGCCATCCATAGCACTCACGCTTATCTTGCGTATTTTAAAGTATCCACTTTCACTTGTCTATGAACTGATATAAGCAACCCAGAAGTCCTTTACCGCGGACACGGCTATTCGAATAGATGATGTTAACCCTGCAGGGGTGTACTTCTTCATACATGTTTCCACCACTTAGCGTCTGCACACGACATGTGCTCGGCAGACTTCAAGCGAAAGCCGACGTGGGTGTAGACCACGACCTACCTAAACACTCAAGTCTCTAGTCCAGGTTTATCGCCTATTCGGGTTCCATCCATGAGGAGATCCGGCCGGAGTTTCGCTCACAGCCCCAAACGATGTGAACAGGGTTCCGTGACACCAAACGGGCGCCCGGTATACCCGGCCACGTGCCTACCGCATCACAGCCCACCCCTACGGTCAGCGCTGTCCACGGCCTCCAGCATACTACAAACACCAGAAACTACTTGCAACTCCTGGACAGAGGACAAGGGTGAATAAGAAGTCGAGCGGGGTCATATTTCAGGGCCCAATGTATGGTAGTAGCTGAATCATGGATCACAAACACAGAACTCAGTTCCTAAGGACGGCTTCAATGAGACAACCCACCATGTACTCCTACATGGCCTCTCACCGCTACCTTTACCAAATCGTATTCACACACTTAGCTCACACACAGTAGGACATGTTCACACACCTCTGATTCATCCCCGATGAATCAGACCTGACTCAACTCTAAGCAGTAGCAGGCATGACAAACAAGCATGAATGAGTAGGCACATCAGGGCTCAAACAACTCCTACTCATGCTAGTGGGTTTCATCTATTTACTGTGGAATGACAGGTCATGCAGAGGATAAAGGGGTTCAGCTACCGCAGCAAGTAACAGATGAATCGATGTTGTCCTAATGCAGTAAAAGAGAGCAGGAGCGAGAGAGTAGGATTGTATCGGAATGAACAAGGGGGTTTTGCTTGCCTGGCACTTCTGAAGATAACATTGAGTCTTCATCAGTGTCAACGATCACATCATCGGTATCACGTCTATCGAGAGGGGACAAATACCGGCAACACAGAAAGGAACACAATCAATGCAATGCACAATATGATGCATGCTCATGACATGGCAATATGAATGTGTTTTGAGCTAATGCAACTAGCAACAGATTAAATGAAGTTGGTTTGAATATAAAATTCAAATTCAAACTCCATATGTGATTAAATAAATGCCCTTTAATTGATTTGCCCTAAACAGTAGTGATAAGTTGTTCTAACATGCATGAAAATGGTACAGATGGATTCCTTGAATTTTTCTGATAATTTTTCATATATAATTTATTTAATTTGGAGTTACGGTTAATTTTCTATGATTTATTGAAGTTTTAGCTATTTTCTGAAATTTTCTGATTATTTAGAATTAAAATAATTCCAGAAAATGAATTATGGCGTCAGCATGTCATCACCTTGACGTCAGCAGGTCAACAGGGCGCCTCCAGGTCAAACCTGACGTGTGGGGTCCACACGTCAGTGACACAGGGGCTAATCCCGCGTTGACCCGGGCTTTGACCCACTACGGGGCCCACTGTCAGTGGCTGTGGGGGGGTGTTTAGGCGTCATTAGTGCTAATTAGGCGTGCCACGTCGGCAGTCGCCGGGGTTTCGCCGGCGGCGACCATTCCGCACGGCGGGGGAGCGCCGGACTTGCGCTAGGGGCATCAGATCGACGCGCCAAGGGCACCAGGAGGTAGCCCGCGCCCGTGCGCATCTAGGGGGACCAACGGGAGGTGCGGGGGTGGCCGGAATCAGCAACGGCGGCGAGCGAGGCGGCGGCCGGAGCTCGGGCGAGGTCGGATTTCGCGTTCGGGGGCACGGGAGGGAAGCTAGTGGCGGCTACGGGCTCCTGGAGACGTGTTGGGTGCGGTGGTGTGCTTGGCTTCGAGCTGCAACGGCTCCAGCCACGGTGGTGACGAGGCACGGCGGCGGCGAGCTCTCGGGTCCGGCGGAAGCAATGGCTAGAGCGGCCTAACGGCATGGGAAGAAGAGGGGAACGGTTCAGTGGCTCACCGCGATTCTTCTGGTGCTGCTGGCGAGGCAGGGGAGGCTCGGGGTCCGGCGAATCGACGGAGGGGAGCTTCGGTGGTCGGCGACGGAACGGCGATGGTGGCGGCGTTGCAGGGCTTCTGGAGGGCCGTGGGTCGGTGGGGAGGAAGGAGGGGGTCGAGGCGGAGCTCGTGGGTGTGTCGGAGAGGCTAGGGGTGGCCGGTGGCCACGAGAGAGCTCGTCGGCGGCGGCGGGTGTGTTCGGTGGCTGCGCGCGAGAGAGCCAGAGGAGGAGAGGAGCTCGGGGAGAGAGTGAGAGGCCTGGGGGGTGCGTGGCGTCGCGGACGGGGTCCAGGGCAACGAGAGGAAGCAGGAGGTGGCTAGGGGGGAAGCAGGAGGTGGCCGAGGCAGCGTCGACGAGCGCCACGCCTCGCCTCTGTTCGTCCTCCTGGCAGAGGAGGAAGAGGACAAGGGAGGAGGAGGTGGGCTGGGCCGGCTGGGGAAGCTGGGCCGGCTCTGGTGGGCTGCACGGTGAGGCCAGGTAAGCTCTGTTCTTTTTATTTTTTTCCTGTTCTGTTTGTTTTATTTAATATCTTTTGCCACTGTTTTCAATTCCAAAATAATTTCATACAGTGCCAAAACATTCTGAAATATTTTATGTTACCTCTCTGGACTATTCCAAAAGTACATAAAACATTTCAAAGCATTTGAAAATATATTCATTATATATTATGAATATATCCCCAAATTCAAATAGATTATTGATTTAAATTCAGAGACCAAATAATTCCTTAAAAATATTCCAGAATTTTGGTTTGATATATAACTCTTGCCAAAATTCACAAAACTATTTTTAGGGCATTTTGGATTCACAGAATGCAATTTAAAGGGTGCTTGCCCTTCTTTTAATTTGGGTTTTGAGGCTTCTGAATTCCTCAGTTCAAATTTCATTTGAATTTAAACATGATGCAGCAACCAAGCTAGTCCATGGCCAGGGTAAAGCTAGGGATGTGACACATAAGTATTTCCCTCAGTTTTCAGAACCAAGGTATCAATCCAGTAGGAGACGACGCACAAGTCACTGAATACCTACGCAAACAATCAAGAACTTGCAACCAACGCGATAAAGGGTCACTTGAAAAAGTGAGATCTGATAGAGATAGTAAAGTAATATTTTTGGTATTTTTGATATATAGGTTGGAAAGTAAAGATTGCAAAATAGTAGATTGGAAACTAGCAAGATGTAAACGAGATTCAGTAATATGGAAAAGAGATGCAATATAATGGAAAAGAGACCCCGGGGCCATAGGTTTCACTAGTGGCTTCTCTCGAGATAGCATGTATTATGGTGGGTGAACAAATTATTGCCGAGCAATTGATAGAAAAGTGCATAATTATGACGACATCTAAGGCAATGATCATGAACATAGGCATCACGTCTGTGTCAAGTAGACCAACTCCTACCTGCATCTACTACTATTACTCCACACATCGATCGCTATCCAGCATGCATCTAGAGTATTAAGTTCATAAAGAACGGAGTAACGCATTAAGCAAGATGACATGATGTAGAGGGATAAACTCAAGCAATATGATATAAACCCCATCTTTTTATCCTCGATGACAACAATACAATACGTGCCTTGCTGCCCCTACTGTCACTGGGAAAGGACACCACAAGATTGAACCCAAAGCTAAGCACTTCTCCCATGGCAAGAAAGATCAATCTAGTAGGCCAAACTAAACCGATAATTCGAAGAGACTTGCAAATATATCAAATCATGCATATAAGAATTTAGAGAAGAACCAAATAATATTCATAGATAATCTTGATCATAAATGCACAATTCATCGGATCTCGACAAACACACCACAAACGAATATTACATCGAATAGATCTCCAAGACCATCGAGGGGAACTTTGTATTGAGAATCTAAGAGAGAGAAGAAGCCATCCAGCTAATAATTATGGACCCGAACGTCTGTGGTAAACTACTCACGCTTCATCGGAGAGGTAATGGTGTTGATGTAGAAGCCCTCCATGATCGAATCCCCCTCCGGCAGATCGCCAGAAAAGGCCCCAAGATGGGATCTCACGGGTATAGAAGGTTGGGGCGGTGGAAAAGTGGTTTCGTGGATTCCCCTGATGTTTTTAGGGTATAAGAGTATATATATGCGAAATAACTAAGTCAGTGGAGCTACGAGGGGCCCACGAGGGTGGGGGCGCCCCTACCCCCTAGGCGTGTCCTCGTGCCTCGTGGACGCTTCATTGCGTCTCCGACTTATTTTCCAAGTCTTCTGGTTTGCTTTCAGTCCAAGAAAGATCATCATGAAGGTTTCATTCCGTTTGGACTCCGTTTGGTATTCCTTTTCTGCAAAAACTCTAAAATAGGCAAAAAATAGAAAGTGGCACTGGGCCTTTGGTTATTAGGTTAGTCCCAAAAATGATATAAAAGAGCATATTAAAGCCCATTAAACATCCAAAACAGATAATATAATAGCATGGAGCAATCAAAAATTATAGATACGTTGGAGACGTATCACTCTCCTTCACCTCCGTTGGGCGAATCTTGCCAATAGACAAGTCTTGGATTGCTTTCGAAGGATCTTTGTCACCTACATCAATTGGCAATTTCTCTACTTGCGAGACGTTAGATTCATCAAACTTCACATATACCGTCTCTTCAACCTTTCGGGTGAAATTGTTGTAGACACGGTAAGTGTGAGAGTTTGAGTCATAACCAAGTAGGAAACTTTCATGAGACTTAGGAGAAAATTTCGAATGATGATGCTTATCAAGAATGTAACACTTTGAGCCAAATACCCGAAAGTATCCAACTTGGGGTTTGTTACTGGTAAGAAGCTCGTATGCCATCTTGCCGAGTAGCTTGTGAAGATATAGACGATTCATTGCATGACAAGCTATCTCAACCGCTTCCGCCCAAAAGTGTTTTAGCGTCATGTATTCATCAAGCATCGTTCTCGCCATTTCGATGAGCATCCGGTTCTTCCTCTCAACAACTCCATTCTGTTGAGGTGTGTACATAGCCGAGAACTCATGTGAAGTCCCTTCTTCGTCAAGAAAGGTGTCCACATTGGCGTTCTTGAACTCCGTTCCGTTGTCACCGCAAACCTTCTTGATCTTCACTTCAAATTGATTTTGGGCCTTCCTAGTGAAGTTTTTGAAGATCTTTTGGGCCTGCTATTTATCATCGAGAAAGAATACCCACATAAATCTTGAAAATCATCAACAATGACTAGTCCAAACGAGTTACCACCGAGACTCTTGTAGGCATTGGGACGGAAAAGGTCCATATGAAGTAGCTCGAGCAGTCTCCTCGTGGTCATGATGTTCTTCACGGGGTGGCTTCCTCCAACCTGTTTTCCTACTTGGCAAGCGCTGCAAAGTCTATCCTTATCAAATATGACATCTTTAACACCAAGGATATGATCACCTTTAATAAGCTTGTCAAGGTTTCGCATGCCCGCATGACCTAACTGTCTATGCCACAACCAGCCTTTAGAAGATTTAGCAATTAAGCAAGTTCTAGGTTGAGCCTTTTTAGTGAAATCAACAATGTATAGATCACCTCTACATATGCCGGTAAAGACCATTTTATGATTATCTCTTCGAAACACTTGGCAATCTACTTCAGTAAATAGGACATTGAAACCAAAGTCAGCTAGTCTAGATATAGAAAGTAGATTGTAGCCAAGAGATTCAACGAGTATAACATTTTGTATGGAGCTGTCATGTGAGATGGCCACCTTACCGATGCCAACCACCTTACCCTTTGAGTTATCACCAAAAGTGACATACTTTCGAGGTCCGTCGTTTTCAGCAAGCTCACGAAACATATCGTTGTCTCCAGGCATGTGATTGGTACATCCACTATCAAGGACTCATTCCTTTCCTCCGGCCATGTAGCCATGAAGGTTAGCCATAAGACCAAAGTGTCTCATAGACTCTTCAATATCAAGGTCACTATCATCATCCTCATCATAGTATCCATGTTCAACATCATCTTGCAAATGATCATTTCCTAGAGAGAGTGATTCATTAGATATATGATTTTGACAATGTTCATCGCTATGAATTCTAATAGCTTCGGAAATGATATTGCTAATAATTCCAACACCTCCTTTGGCATGCATAACATTAGTAAGCTCAAATAAACAATCTCCAAACTTAGGATCATTGGGATTCATCTTATTCAAAGCAATATACTTTTGAAGAATCTCATCTAAGTTTTCCAAGGAATAGTATGGAAATCGTTCCTCAAGAAATCTCCATATAGTATAAGCACAATCAAGAGTTGGCAAGTGACCAATAAATTTCTAGGCAAACCTCTAGTGATAAGATTGATAGTTCTAAGATTGCGAATCTTGTCAAGAGACTCATCATGGGTAGGATGCTAGGGGTCAACAAGGGGTTCACAAGGATTAGTAATATACTTGTTCAAGTGATATTCATGAAAAATTTCAAGCATTTCATTTTTCCACTCACTAAAGAACTCTCCATCAAGCATAGGCACTCTACGTCTAAGACTCCCCAACGTAGACTCATTCATCTTCCTCCAATGGTGATTAAACCAAAGCAATGGAGACCAAAGCTCTGATACCAACTGAAAGGATCGAGAAGAGGTGTCTAGGGGTGATTAGACCCTCAACAAATAAAGGTGGCAGTATTTAAGTTTTTCAAGTTGAGGTTGACAATTAGCACATTTTCAAGCATTCACAATACAATTCAAGCAAACATGCAAAGATTATATGAGCAGCGGAAAGTAAAGCATGCAACTTGCAAGAAAGTAAAGGGATGGGATTGGAGTGTGCAAACGCAATTGGAGACACAGAGTTTTTTGGCATGGTTCCGACAGGTGGTGCTATTGTACATCCACGTTGGTGGAGACTATAACCCACGAAAGGTAATGGTTGTGCGAGTCCACGGAGGGCTCCACCCACGAAGGGTCCACGAAGAAGCAACCTTGTCTATCCCACCATGGCCATCGCCCACAAAGGACTTGCCTCACTTGGGTAGATCTTTGCGAAGTAGGAGATCTCCTTGCCCTTACAAACTCCTTGGTTCAACTCTACAATCATGACGGAGGCTCCCAAGTGACACCGAACCAATCTAGGAGACACCACTCTCCAAAAGGTAATAGATGGTGTGTTGATGATGAACTCCTTGCTCTTGTGCTTCGATGATAGTCTCCCCAACACTCAACTCTCTCTCATAGACTTGGCTATGGTGGAAAGATGATTTGAGTGGAAAGCAACTTGGGGAAGGCTAGAGATCAAGATTCTTGTGGTTGGATTGGAATATCTTGGTCTCAACACATGAGTAGATGGTTCTCTCTCAGAAAATGAGTAGTGGAAGTGTAGGCATGTTCTGATGGCTCTCCTCAAGAATGAAGAATGGGTGGAGGGGTATATATAGCCTCCACACAAAATATAGCCGTTACACACAGATTCCCAAACTTAGTGGGACCGAATGGTAAAACTCGGTCGGACCGATTCAGGCAAAAATGTGAACGTTAGGATTTTTGGTGGGACCGACAAGGTCAACTCGGTGGGACCAATGTGCAGGGGCTAGGGTAAAACCTCAACTCGGTTTGACCGATTACTCAAACTCGGTGGGACCAATTTTGGTAATAAGCAGACTAAGCATTGGTCAAGCAAACTCGGTGGGACCGACTGAACAAACTCGGTGAGACCAAAGTTGTTGCAACAGGTCACAGAGAATTTGCAAGCCCATCTCGGTGCGACCGAGATCCCATCGGTGAGACCGAGTTGATTAGGGTTTGGTATTGGCTGTGTCAAATGAACTCGGTGGCACGGATAGATCAAATCGGTGGGGCTGATACGTCGCTGTCGTATCTACTTTTCCAAACACTTTTGCCCTTATTTTGGACTCTACCTTGTATGATTTGAATGGAACTAACCCAGACTGACGCTGTTTTCAGTAGAATTGCCATGATGTTGTTTTTTGTGCGGAAAATAAAAGTTCTCGGAATGACCTGAAACTCCATGGAATATCTTAGAATAAATAATAGAAAATCCTCGCCAAAGATGAAGACCAGGGGGCCCACACCCTGTCCACGAGGGTGGGGGCGCCCCCCCCCCCTCCTGGGCGCGCCCCCCTACCTCGTGGGCCCCCTGGAGACCCTCCGACGCCAACTCCAACTCCATATATTGGCTTTCGGGGAGAAAAAATCAGAGAGAAGAAATCATCGCGTTTTACGATACAGAGCCGCCGCCAAGCCCTATTCTCTCTCGGGAGGGCTGATCTGGAGTCCGTTCGGGGCTCCGGAGAGGGCGATTCGTCATTGTCGTCATCATCAACCATCCTCCATCACCAATTTCATGATGCTCACCGCATGTGCGTGAGTAAATCCATCGTAGGCTTGCTGGACAATGATGGGTTGGATGAGATTTATCATGTCATCGAGTTAGCTTTGTTAGGGTTTGATCCCTAGTATCCACTATGTTCTGAGATTGATGTTGCTATGACTTTGCTATGCTTAATGCTTGTCACTAGGGCCCGAGTGCCATGATTTCAGATCTGAACCTATTATGTTTTCATGAATATATGTGAGTTCTTGATCCTATCTTGCAAGTCTATAGTCACCTACTATGTGTTATGATCCGGCAACCCCAAAGTGACAATAATCGGGACCACTCCCGGTGATGACCATAGTTTGAGGACTTCATGTATTCACTATGTGTTAATGCTTTGTTCCGGTTCTCTATTAAAAGGAGGCCTTAATATCCCTTAGTTTCCAATAGGACCCCGCTGCCACGGGAGGGTAGGACAAAAGATGTCATGCAAGTTCTTTTCCATAAGCACGTATGACTATATTCGGAATACATGCCTACATTACATTGATGAATTGGAGCTAGTTCTGTGTCACCCTATGTTATGACTGTTACATGACGAACCACATCCAACATAATTATCCATCACTAATCCGGTGCCTACGAGTTTTCCATATACTGGTTCTCGCTTATTTACTTTTCCGTTGCTACTGTTACAATCACTACAAAATACCAAAAACATTACTTTTGATGTCTTTACTTTTGTTACCGTTACCACCACTATCATATTACTTTGCTACTAAACACTTTGCTGCAGATACTAAGTTTCCACGTGTGGTTGAATTGACAACTCAGCTGCTAATACTTGAGAATATTCTTTGGCTCCCCTTGTGTCGAATCAATAAATTTGGGTTGAATACTCTACCCTCGAAAACTGTTGCGATCCCCTATACTTGTGGGTTATCAAGACCTTTTTCTGGCGCCGTTGCCGGGGAGCATAGCTCTATTCCTTGAGTTACTTGGGATTTATATCTGCTGGACACTATGAAGAACTTGAAAGACGCTAAGACAACAATTTATCCCTCAACTACGAGGGGAGGTAAGGAACTGCCTTCTAGCTCTGCACTTGATTCACCTTCTGTTATGAGTAAGCTAGCGACACCTAAACCTGCTTCTGCTATTCATTCCGATATGTCGCATGTTATTGATGATGCCACTTCTGCTATGCATGATACTTATGATGAAACTACTTCTATGCTTGATACTACAGTGCTCCTTGGTGAATTTCTAGATAAGCAAATTTCTAGGTCTAGAGAAAGAGAAATTATTGAATCTCGATACAATGATGAAAGTGATGATGAAGATATGCCTGCTATTCCTGAGGGTTATCTTTTTGATGCGGAATCTTCTGCAACTATTTTTGCCTGCCAAGATAGATATGAACTTAAGAGGCTGCTAATTAAATGGAGTAAAGAATCTCTTAGAGATAGAATGAAACCCGACCCTGCTTTTGCTACTTCACCTATCTGTGTTCCCGATAAGGATTATTATGAATTTTCTGTTGATCCAGATATAATCACTTTGGTTGAATCTGATCCTTTTTATGGCTATGAATCTGAAACTGTTGTGGCACATCTTACTAAGTTAAATGATATAGCCGCCCTGTTTACTAATGATGAGAGATCGCGCTACTTATATATACTAAAAATATTTCCGTTCTCATTAAAGGGTGATGCTAAGATATGGCTTAATTCTCTTGATCCTGGTTGTGTGCATAGTCCCTAGGATATGATTTATTACTTCTTTGCTAAATATTTCCCTGCTCATAAGAAACAAGTTGCCTTGAGGGAAATATACAACTTCGTGCAAATTAAAGAAGAGAGTCTCCCACAAGCTTGGGGGAGGCTTCTCAAGTTACTTAATGCTTTGCCTGATCATCCTCTTAAGAAACCTGAAATACTTGATATCTTTTATAATGGACTAATCGATGCTTCCAGAGATTACCTGGATAGTTGTGCTGGTTCTCTTTTCAGGGAAAGAACACCAGATGAAGCTGAAATTCTATTAAATAATATGTTGACAAATGAAAATAATTGGGCACCTCCTGAGCCAGCTCCAGAGCCAATTACTGAGCCTATTCCTAAACTAACTCCGAAGAAGAGAGGTGTTCTATTTCTCAGTCCCGAAGATATGCAAGAGGCAAAGAAATCTATGAAAGAAAAAGGTATTAAAGCTGAAGATGTTAAGAATTTACCTCCTATTGAAGAAATACACGGTCTTAATTTACCGCCTGTTGAAGAAGTATATGATCTCAATTCTTTATTCACTGAAGAACCTCCTGATCCCGATATCCCGACACAGGGGCTATTATAGATTGCAACAAAGGCAATGTCACTTTCCATGTTAATGGTAACGAGCATATGGTACACTTTTCGAGGAAACAACCTCAAGTTTATAGTATCAAATCTATTGGAAAAATCCATCAATTATATTTGGAGGTTTTGAATTTCCTCTCCCTACTGTCAAGAAGAAATATGATATACTTATTATTGGGGATGTCCATATCCCCGTTGAGGTAACATAGTGTTATTCGAAATTTCTCCGGTTCCATGTTAATCGGAATGAGTTTGTTAACAAGACTTGATCAACCTTGTTAGTGGATTCTTTTTGATGAGCATGAGATGGATGAAACTAGAAGCACAACCTTCTGTACCCTCTTTATATTTTCTGTTATTTAGTAGAAATAAAGTAAAATAGTTTTTTTTTCTGTCTGTTTCCTGATTTATCTGTACAATATAAAAATATCCCGAAAATAAAAGTCCTCAGAATGCCATGCCAATTTAATATGATTTTTTCGGGAATATTTGAGGATTTACTGTGCAAAAATTACCACGAGGGGAGCTTCCACCTGGCCACGAGGGTGGAGGGCGCGCCCTACCCCCCTGGGCACGCCCCCCTGCCTCGTGGGCCCATGGTGGCCCTCCAACACTTATCCCTGCACCCATCTTCTTCCTCTCCCTCACACAAACACGAAAAACCAACTCAAGCACGAGTTCCAGCCCCTGTTGATGTGATTTTCGATCTCCTTGCTCAAAGCACCTCTCGCAAAACTGCTTGGGGAGGTTGTTCCTTGGTATGTGACTCCTCCATTGGTCCAATTAGTTTTTGTTTTAGTGCTCTATTCATTGCAAATTTATGCTGCATAGGTGACCATGTTCTTGAGCTTGCATGTCAAACTTATATGGTTCCAAGTAGCTCTAATGCTTGATATAGGCTCTAGGCACTTGTGGGAGTAGTTGATATCAATTTTATTGAAGTTGGTTCACTTTTATTCGAAGTTGCTAAAAATTTCAGAAATTTTTCAGAGGAAACAAAATGTTTAGGAGGATGTTCCAAGGTGGTTCTTCGAGGAAGCAAGGTCCCAGGCTTGCAATGCGCGATGCTGACGAGGAACCGCCAAGAGACGCTCCTGTGAGGCCCTGTGAATGGCCTTCGGAAAATTTTATAGATCAGGCAGGAACACAAGAAGAATTCAACGCATATATAGGCAATGCCGGTCTTGAGGACTGTAGCGACCCAACCTCAGACGGTCAAGTCTCTGTGCATCAGTGTCATCCCTGGATCAGTAAAGCCAATTTTTCCCTACTACAAAGGAATAAATTTTATTTAACTATCATGGTAGTTGAACAACCCCAACTCAATCCCAATTAAAAGTGATTAACAACCCAACAATATTAATTAGGGGTGATGAGATACATAAGATACTTCAAATACTAGACACTCGGAATTGTCCATAACCGGGGACACGGCTAACCATGATTAGATTGTACACTCTGCAGAGGTTTGCGCACTTTTCCCCACAAGACTCGATCTCCTCCGTTGATTTCTCGCACTGCATGGTGTTTGAGAAACGGATGACCGAGACATAGTCTTTCAGAAACATTAACTCTCTACTCCGGGTAGACCATACCAAACCTACAAAACCCACTACCTGCTGATCTACCTGTTCAAGAGCTTCACATAACTTACTCAGCTATGCTAGAGCCCATAATAGCTTGTGGCTGCACACGGAAGTTTCTAGCATGAATCATCTCAGCTCCCTTTGAGCCTGGGTGGCGGTTCATAGGAAAATCACACAGTAACCCCGGGATTTCCAAAAATAAACAGGCAATCACTGGTATCCCCAGGTGCCTCAATACACCCAGATGTGTATTAAAGTTGCCACCTTAGATTGAAACATTAATTAACAATCTCACATCTGTCATGGAATACACTCAAACCCAAACCACGTCTACGAGCATAGCATAGCAATATAAGCATAACGTAGAAGTAACTCCCAAGGGTTTGATAATAAACAGGGCAATAGGTTCTACCTCATCAACTACTCCCCAATACCCACATGTTATCATCTCCTAACCATGCAATGTTTGAGGGTTGAAACTAATGCATAAAAACTGGGTATGAAAAGAGTATGATCAATGTGTTACTTGCCTTGCTGACGATCCGCGAAACCTAGAGACTTGTAGTAACACGCTTCGCACTCCGGGAATTCTATCGCAAACAAACAATAACATACATAAGTAACTAGCAAAGATGCACGGGCAAAAACTTCAACTGAAAGCAAAGAACCAGCAAGTTCAACTTAAGAACTCTGGTTAGCAAAAGAATCAAAACAAACGGAGCAACGAAACTCAAACGGCAAAAGAAACTAAATCCGTTTACTAATCTGGACTAAGGTCAAATTTTTACAGTACCAAAACTTAGTTTAAGTTGGTTAAGCAGAAAGAGGGTTTCGAGACGAAACTCCAGGCTTTTGAATCACCTGATTCCGACTAACGAGCGAAAAGATAAACAAAAACTAAGATTGGATCGGAAATCGCGATCAGAAAAATCGCGGAATAAATCCGACAAAAGAAAAAATGACGAACAGATTAACGAACGAGCGTTCGTTATCTAAAACTAAACGAAGAACACGTTTGTTAAAACAAATGGATGAGCGAACGCTCGCTAAATAAATAAACCGGAGAAATAAACCGATCTATAAAAAACGCAACTAGGGTTTCGAAAAAAAATAAACCGAACGGTTTTTTTAAAATGGCGGTCTCGGATTCCGGCGGATACCTCCGGCCAGGGGGCGGGTGGTGGCGAGGCGGGGCTCCGGCGGGTGGTGGCGTGGGGCGACGGGGCTCTGGCGGCGGCGGCGACGGAGGGCAGCGGCGGCAGCTCGGCTGCGGCGGCTCGGGCTGCGGTGGCGGCTCGGGCTGTGGGCGGTGGTGGTGGCTAAGGGGGGTGGCGGCAGTATTTATAGGAGGGGGGTCCGGTGCCTTAGGGAAGGGGCAGGCGGCGGCGGAGTCTGAGCCGGACTCCGGCTACGGCGGCGCGCGGAGGAAGGCGGCGGCGCGGGTGTGGGCCGACCTGGCTCGGCTAAGCCACGGCCCAGTCGGGCGCGGGAAGTTTTTTTTTATAATAATTACGCCGGCAGAAATAAAATCCTAGAAAATAAAATAAAACCCTAAAGTGCCAAAACAAATTTTCACCGTCTAAATAAAATATTTAGAACAGAAAGAACATTTTCTCGGCCCTAAATGCAATTTTGGAAAGCGTGCAAATTTTTCTAATGCAAGTAAAATCCGAATAAAATCAACTAAGATCAAATAAATGATTTTAACATTTTTCCTCCAATATTTCAATTATTTTGGAGAAGTCATATTATCTCCTCTCATTTATTTTTGGTACGAAATATTTTTCGAAGAAAGAATAATTAAAATCAAAAATCCTCGTTTCATTATTTGGTACGAAAATCCAAATATGAGACCAAAAAATCCCCAACTCTCTCCGAGGGTCCTTGAGTTGCTTAGGATTTTGAGGATTGCAAAACGGAAAAGAAATAAAATATGATATGCATGAATGACCTATGTATAACATTCCAAATTAAGAATTTGGGATGTTACAAACCTACCCCCCTTAAGATGAATCTCGCCCTCGAGATTCGGGTTGGTCAGAAAATAGGTGCGGGTGGTCCTTGCGAAGATCATCCTCTCTTTCCCAGGTGGCTTCATCCTCCGTATGGTGGCTCCACTGAACTTTACAGAACTTGATGACCTTACTGCGAGTTACTCGGCTGGCAAACTCAAGAATCTTCACTGGCTTCTCCTCATAGGTCAAATCATTGTCTAGCTGAATTGTCTCCAAGGGTACGGTATCTCTTAATGGTATATCAGCCATCTCCGCATGGCATTTCTTCAGCCGTGAGACGTGGAACACGTCGTGAACTCCAGATAGTCCTTTGGGTAATTCCAACTTGTAGGCAACTTCTCCCATCCGTTCCAAAACGCAATACGGTCCTACAAATCTCGGGGCTAATTTACCCTTAACTCCAAAACGTTTCACACCTCGCAAGGGTGATACTCACAGATATGCTCTATCTCCAATTTCATAAGTTACCTCCTTGCATTTTGAGTCTGCGTAGCTTTTCTGCCTCGACTGAGCTACCTTCAGTCTATCGCGAATCAATTTAACTTTCTCCTCAGACTCCTTGATCAAGTCTGGTCCGAACAACTGACGGTCTCCTACCTCATCCCACATTAATGGGGTCCTGCATCTGCGTCCATACAAAGCTTCGAACGGTGCCATCTTCAAACTAGCTTGGTAGCTGTTATTGTATGAAAATTCTGCGTAGGGCAAATTGTCATCCCAACTAGATCCATAATCTAGCACGCACGCTCTTAACATATCTTCCAGTATCTGGTTGACTCTCTCAGTCTGACCATCAGTCTGTGGGTGGAAGGCTGTACTGAACTCCAATCTTGTACCCAAGGTCTGGTGTAACTGATGCCAAAACTTTGAAGTGAACTGAGTCCCTCTATCTGATACGATGCTCCTCGGAACTCCATGCAAACATACAATTCTGGTCATATATATCTTGGCCAACTTAGCACTTGTATAGGTAGTTTTCACCGAAATAAAGTGAGACACTTTAGTCAAACGATCCACTACTACCCATATTGAGTCATATCCTTCCTTGGTCCTGGGTAGTCTGGTGATAAAGTCCATACCAAGTTTATCCCACTTCCATTCGGGTATCGGCATTGGCTGTAACAGTCCGACTGGTTTCTGATGCTCTGCCTTCACTCTCTAAAATACAGCACACATGGCTACGTACTCGGCAATATCCTTTTTCATACCAGTCCACCAGAAACGTTCCTTCAAATCCAAATACATCTTGGTGTTTCCGGGGTGTATCGAGTATGGTGAGTCATGTGCCTCCTGAGGTATTAACTTCCTGATCTCAGCGTTATTGGGTACATAAACCCGGTCCTCAAACCACAAGGTATCGTGCTCATCTTCGCGAAAACCTTTGGCCTTTCCTCCGCTCATCTTCTCCTTTATTTCAGCAATCTCTGGGTCTTCTTTCTGAGCTTCTCGAATTTTGTTCAACAAAGTCGACTGAACCTCCAATGTTGCCACAAAACCTCTTGGAACAATCTCCAATCGAAGTTCCATGATATCCTCAGCTAACTTCTTTGGCAAACCCTTGCTCTCAAGCATATTGGCATAACTCTTCTGGCTCAAAGCGTCTGCTACAACATTGGCTTTTCCCGGGTGATAGTGTAGATTCATGTCATAATCCTTTATAACTTCCAACCATCTCCTTTGTCTAAGGTTCAGCTCCTTTTGCGTGAAAATGTACTTCAAACTTTTATGATCCGTGTACACATCACAATGATTTCCAATAAGATAATGTCTCCAAGTCTTCAATGCATGCACTACGGCTGCTAATTCCAAATCATGCATGGCATAGTTCAACTCATGAGGCTTCAGTTGTCGTGAGGCATACGAAACAAACTTACCATCCTGCATAAGCACACATCCCAGTCCCAAATGAGAGGCGTCGCAATACACTTGAAACTCCTTATGAATATCTGGCAATGTTAACACTGGGGCTGTAGTCAAGCGTTTCTTCAACTCCTGGAAACTTGCCTCGCAATCCTCTGTCCATATAAACTTATTGTCCTTCTTCAATAGTTCAGTCATTGGTTTTGCCAGCTTGGAAAAACTCTCAATGAATCTCCGATAATATCCCGCAAGTCCAAGGAAACTGCAGATCTCGCCAACTGAAGTGGGTGCCAACCATTCAGTGACTGACTGAACCTTGCTGGGGTCCACTACTATACCTTCTCCTGATATAACATGCCCAAGAAATCCAACCTCCTTCAACCAAAATTCACACTTGCTGAATTTGGCGTATAACTGGTGTTCTCTGAGTTTCTCGAGAACTAACCGCAAATGCTCCTTGTGCTCCTCTTCATTTTTCGAGCATACCATGATATCATCGATAAACACTACTACGAACTTGTCCAAATACTCCATGAACACTTTGTTCATCATACTCATAAAATAGGCAAGGGCGTTTGTCAGTCCAAACGACATGACCGTATACTCGTATAATCCATACCGCGTAGTGAATGTTGTCTTTGGTATATCCTTCTCTCCGATCTTTAACTGATGGTATCCTGATCGCAGATCAATCTTCGAAAACACCTTAGCTCCTTGCAGCTGATCAAACAGGTCACTGATCATTGGTAATGGATATTTGTTCTTAATTTTTACTTCATTCAAGGCTCGATAATCCACAACCATCCTCAAGGATTTATCCTTCTTCTTGACCAGGAGTACTGGGGCTCCCCAAGGTGATGAACTTCTCCGAATATAACCTTTCTCCAACAACTCCTTGATCTGTTTCTTAATTTCCTCCAGATCATTTGCGGGCATCCGATAGGGTCTCTTGGATATAGGCCCTGTACCTAGCAACAATTCTATCAAAAACTCAATGTCCCGATCCGGTGGCATGCCTGGTAACTCTTCTGGAAAAACATCCGGGTAATCCTTTACTACAAGCACTTCCTCCTGCACAACTCCCGTGAGGGCATTCACTTGGGTCCTCCTAGGCACATGCCTATATACGTACCTAATCCTTTTACCCTCCGGGGTGGTGATATGAATTGACTTGCTAGCACAGTCAATATTTCCTCCATACCTTGACATCCAGTCCATACCTAATATCACATCCAATCCTTGTGACTCCAAGATAATTACGTCGGACGGAAAAACATGTGTTCCAATGGTTAAAGGTATCTGGTTGCACCATCGGCTAGCCATATACTCAGCTCCAGGCGAGCTTACTAAAAGAGGGGTCCTTAGAGTTTGGGTTGGTATCTTAAACTTGTCCACAAATCCCCTTGATATGTATGAATGCGATGCACTTGTATCGAAAAGAATAAGAGCGGTAAATGACTTAACCAAAAACTTACCTATCACTGCGTCTGGCTGATCTTCAACCTCCTCCATGTTAACGTGGTTCACCTGTCCTTTGTTGAATGGATTAGGCTTCTTTCCGGCACTCCCGTTTCCATTTCCATTCCTTCCTTCAGGGCAATCATTCGCATAATGCCCAGTCTTTCCGCACTTATAGCAAGTAACTTGACTTAGGTCTCTCTTGGAGGGTGTGGCTGGATTGGAGCGATTCTGATTGTTGTTAGCTCCGTTCCCATTCCCATTCTTACCACTGTTGTGATTATGCGATCCTCCTCCAGTGTGGTTGTGACCTCCATGATTATGAACAAGCCCTCCCGTATTCGGGGTTAAGTGAGGCTTATGCTGAGCTCCTGAGTTATACTTCCCTTGACCATACTTCCTCTTACGACTCTCAATCTGCTGCTGCTTCCCTTCGATCATAAGGGCCTTATCTACCAACTCCTGGTAGTTGTTGAAAGTTGCCACCATCAATTGCATACTCATCTCATCATTCAAACCTTCCATAAACTTCTCATGCTTCGCGGCATCCGTGGCCACATCATCAGGGGCATAGCGCGATAGTTTGCTAAAATCATCCACGTACTGACCTACAGTACGGTTCCCCTGACGTAAATTGCGGAACTCCCGCTTCTTCATCTGCATAGCTCTAGTTGAAACATGGGCAGTACGAAAAGCTTTCTGAAAGTGTGCCCATGTGACCGTGTCGATAGGATAGGTGGCTGTGAAATTCTCCCGCCATGTTGCTGCTGGTCCATCCAATTGGTGTGCGGCAAAATGCACCTTCTCCGCATATGTGCATCCAGCGGTGGTCAACTCCCTTCCGATACGGTGTAGCCAATCATCAGCAACTATTGGCTCGGTGCTACTGGAAAACACCGGCGGTTGTAACCTTAGAAAGCGGGCTAGGTTGTCTGCTGGTGGAGGGTTGTTGTTGTTATTGTTGTTGCCCTGGTTCTGAACTAGCAATTGCATCAAAGCATTCTGCTGCTGGATCAACTGGGTGAGCTCCGGCGGGAAAGCAAAACCGGTGTCACGTCTCAGAGGCATCTGAGGGGTTTTAGAGGGAAGAGATTAGAATAGAAGAAAGGTCTAGTGAGAAGGCACTACCCATATGCACATGAGACAAACACAATCATAACACTCAATCAATCAATCAAGGGCTTACAACGATCTAGAACTATCGCAAAAGTGCTCTATTACATGGGGAAAATACTACTAGTATATGGTGGTCATCTAGAAATTTTGATCGGTGGAAGATTCCATGATGTCATCTTCATAATCATCATCACTAGGGTCCGAATCGGTGTCATCGATGATGATGTAGTTGTCCAGGCAAGTGGGGTCGTCATCTTCGTCTTCTGGTGCTGGTTGTCCCATGAATACTCCGATCTTCTTAACCAGGTCGTCGTTCTTCTCCAGTAGCGTCTTGATTTCCTCCTCATATCCGTCGCGGGTGAACTTGAGTTCTTCCTCTAGCTCGATGATCCTAGTCTTTGCCTTCTTCAACTCCATCATGTCTGCGCACATATGGTTCTCCTGTCGTCGAATGTGCTGGTTTTGCTCCTGGATAAAAGCTGCAATGGATCTATCCTTCTTGGTGTTGATCATCTCCCATTGCTCATCTCGGCGCCCACATATTTGATAGATGGTGTCCTTGAGTTCCTTATTTTAGACTTCTCCAATGCGTCCCATGGTAATGTGGGCTGCCATGCTCTTGCCTAGGCTCCAGGTTGGTGCATCGAAAGAAAATTCTATGGGTTTAGAAGTTGGCGAAAACGTCCTTCCTGGTACTTGTACTTGAATCATCCAGCTCTCCTCTTCTGGTAGGGTGGCGTTGTACGTCCTGGTGAAACTGGGTATTCCAGTGTTCAGGTATCTAGTGACTTCCTTCAAGTGGCGTCCTAAAGGTGTATCCTCGTCTGCTTGCGCAAACTTGTTCTTCATCTCCGGCATCCTAAATAGTGGAAAAGAGAAGAGGAATCAGAAATGAGTAGAGAAGAGTGACCTATGGTTTGTCTTAGTGGTCGTGTCCTACACTCAGCGTGTGCTCTGATACCATCTTGTAGCGACCCGACCTCAGACGGTCAAGTCTTTGTGCATTAGTGTCATCCCTGGATCAGTAATGCTGACACGCACAGTACTCGAAGGATTTATAACAGAGTAGCAATCACACACTTATTACATCGAATGTCTCAAAAGAGAACTTATTACAATAATATGGCTTAAGGCCTTCTAATGCGAAAACAGCGGAAGGCTTGGAAGATAAAGTGAGTCCATCAACTCCAACGGCATAGCTGAGCTGCACGGCAACGACCTAACGAACCTTACTCCTCATCTGAAAAGTCTGCAACATAATACGTTGCAGCCCGAGAACGGGTCAGCACATGGAATATGCTGACAATATAACACAGTAGAATGAAAATAGGATAATGCTAAAACTACATGCATATTTGGCTGGTGGAAAGCTCTACGGTTATAGTTTTGCATAAAGCCAATTTTTCCCTACTACAAAGGAATAAATTTTATTTAACTATCATGGTAGTTGAACAACATTGAGAAGGTAACCCCAACTCAATCCCAATTAAAAGTGATTAACAACCCAACAATATTAATTAGGGGTGATGAGATACATAAGATACTTCAAATACTAGACACTCAGAATTGTCCATAACCGGGGACACGGCTAACCATGATTAGATTGTACACTCTGCAGAGGTTTGCGCACTTTTCTCCACAAGACTCGATCTCCTCCGTTGATTTCTCGCACTGCATGGTGTTTGAGAAACGGATGACCGAGACATAGTCTTTCAGAAACATTGACTCTCTACTCCGGGTAGACCATACCAAACCTACAAAACCCACTACCTGCTGATCTACCTGTTCAAGAGCTTCACGTAACTTACTCAGCTATGCTAGAGCCCATAATAGCTTGTGGCTGCACACGGAAGTTTCTAGCATGAATCATCTCAGCTCCCTTTGAGCCTGGGTGGCGGTCCATAGGAAAATCACACGGTAACCCCGGGATTTCCAAAAATAAACAGGCAATCACTGGTATCCCCAGGTGCCTCAATCCACCCAGATGTGTATTAAAGTTGCCACCTTAGATTGAAACATTAATTAACAATCTCACATCTGTCATGGAATACACTCAAACCCAAACCACGTCTACGAGCATAGCATAGCAATATAAGCATAACGTAGAAGTAACTCCCAAGGGTTTGATAATAAACAGGGCAATAGGTTCTACCTCATCAACTACTCCCCAATACCCACATGTTATCAACTCCTAACCATGCAATGTTTGAGGGTTGAAACTAATGCATAAAAACTGGGTATGAAAAGAGTATGATCAATATGTTACTTGCCTTGCTGACGATCCGCAAAACCTAGAGACTCGTAGTAACACGCTTCGCACTCCGGGAATTCTATTGCAAACAAACAATAACATACATAAGCAACTAGCAAAGATGCACGGGCAAAAACTTCAACTGAAAGCAAAGAACCAGCAAGTTCAACTTAAGAACTCTGGTTAGCAAAAGAATTAAAACAAACAGAGCAACGAAACTCAAACGGCAAAAGAAACTAAATCCGTTTACTAATCTGTACTAAGGTCAAATTTTTACAGTACCAAAACTTAGTTTAAGTTGGTTAAGCAGAAAGAGGGTTTCGAGACGAAACTCCAGGCTTTTGAATCACCTGATTCCGACTAACGAGCGAAAAGATAAACAGAAACTGAGATTGGATCGGAAATCACGATCAGAAAAATTGTGGAATAAATCTGACAAAAGAAAAAACGACGAACAGATTAACGAACGAGCGTTCGTTATCTGAAACTAAACGAAGAACACGTTCGTTAAAACGAACGGACGAGCGAACGCTTGCTAAATAAATAAACCGGAGAAATAAACCTATCTATAAAAAACGCAACTAGGGTTTCGAAAAAAAATAAACCGAACGGTTTTTTAAAAAAAAACCGGCGGTCTCGGATTCCGGCGGATACCTCCGGCGAGGGGGTGGGTGGTGGCGAGGCGGGGCTCCGACGGGTGGTGGCGTGGGGCGACGGGGCTCCGGCGGCGGCGGCGGCGGCTGCGAAAAGCGGCGGTGGCAGCGGCTCGGCTGCGGCGGCTCGGGCTGCGGGCGGTGGTGGTGGCTAAGGGGGGTGGCGGCGATATTTATAGGAAGGGGGGCGTCCGGTGCCTTGGGGAAGGGGCAGGCGGCGGCGGAGTCTGAGCCGGACTCTGGCTACGGCGGCACGCGGAGGAAGGCGGCGGCGCGGGTGTGGGCCGGCCTGGCTCGGCTGGGCCTCGGCCCAGTCGGGCGCGGGAAGTTTTTAAAAAAAAAATAACTACGCCGGCAGAAATAAAATCTTAGAAAATGAAATAAAACCCTAAAAATGCCAAAACAAATTTTCACCGTCTAAATAAAATATTTAGAACGGAAAGAACATTTTCTTGGCCCTAAATGCAATTTTGGAAAGCGTGCAAATTTTTCTAATGCAAGTAAAATCCGAATAAAATCAACTAAGATCAAATAAATGATTTTAACATTTTTCCTCCAATATTTCAATTATTTTGGAGAAGTCATATTATCTCCTCTCATTTATTTTTGGTACGAAATATTTTTCGAAGAAAGAATAATTAAAATCAAAAATCCTCGTTTCATTATTTGGTACGAAAATCCAAATATGAGACCAAAAAATCCCCAACTCTCTCCAAGGGTCCTTGAGTTGCTTAGGATTTTGAGGATTGCAAAACGGAAAGGTAATAAAATATGATATGCATGAATGACCTATGTATAACATTCCAAATTATGAATTTGGGATGTTACATGAGGACTTTGAAGCTGACAAATGCCCCCAGTATAATGATCTCACAAGTTCATCTGTGAGGAGGTTTGAGTTTTCATCTTCGCGCAATTCTCCTTCAGTCATGTTTGACCTTTATGACAAATCTTATACCATGGACTTGGAGGATTTCACTTTTGCTTGCAAACTTCCATCTTGCGGTAGTGTCAGGGATCCCCCTAAATCTGAATATAGAGACTTTCTTGCTAAAATAACTGTGGGGGAATCTAGAGATATAACACAAGCCACTATAGGGAGCATTCACTTTCCTGCTATACATTATTTTGCTCTCTTTATAGGTAGATGCATTAATGCTAAGGATGAAGCATGTCACATGTGTGCCCCTGATCTCAGCATTCTCAGAAGTGCTGTGTTAGGAGACCAACCTTATCATATGGGAGCCATTGTAGCTCGCAGGTTGCATCATAATAGACATAACAGAGATTTCTTTGGAGGAATTTATGCAACCCGCTTAGCTAATTTTCTTGAGATAGACATTCTAGAGGGTGATATGGAGTTACCCTCTACTTATTTGGATTTTGATTCTATGGTTTCCCACCAGTTTGTTGAGAGGACTGAACCACCTATCCAGTCTCGACTAATCTTTAACAAACGGCATGTAGTCCATATTACTCTTCCTGCTCCTGCCTTCTTTGATTCTCAGACAAAAGGAAGATATATTATTACCAGAGAGGAGGCAGATGAGTACGAGAAAAGAGCGGAGGCAGCTCGACGCTATGCTGCAGCTTAGGAGGTGATAGCCGCTGCATCGCAGTATGACCCCATCTTCACCTACGGGTATCCGCCAGGTTATCCCTGGCAATAGACCAACTTAGGCCAAAAGCCTAAGCTTGGGGGAGTATGTATTTCTCACCGACATCACATTCATGTTCACACACACTCATTGCTAGATGTCGGTGCTCTTACTCTTTCACTGTAATATCCATGCTAGATTATTTTCTTTTTCCTGCCTTCTTCTTGTGTGTTTAATAAACCTTAAGAAAAACAAAAAAATTAGTAGTATTTTATTTCTTTGCTGTAGTAATTAAAAGGAAAACCCAAAAATATTTCTCGTTCTTCTTTTGCTTGTTGGGAGCTTTCCCGTGTAAATAGTTTTTATTTCTTTTCTTTTCTTTGGGGGTCAGTAGGAGAAGACCATGATTAAATTGTTGAAGTGGCTCTCATATGCATCATTGTTAATTTAACCAAGAGCCCATATTGCCTTGTCTTCTCCTATTTATTGAATGCTCGCAGATTCCAGCTTAGTCCAATGCACGTGCACTCTTATTATTATTCACACCGTTCGGTCGTGCAAGTGAAAGGCAATTATGATGATATATGATGGATTGACTGAGATGGAAAAGCTGGTATGAACTCGACCTCTCTTGTTTTTGTAAATATGATGAGTTCATCGTTCTTGATTCAGCTTATTATGAATAAACATGTTGCAATGACAATTAGGGATCATAGTTGCTCGTGCCATGCTTGGTTAGATATGAGTTATAATGGTTTACCTTGCATGCCAACATGCTATTAAAATGGTTGTGATGTGGTATGATGGTGTGGTATCCTCCTTTGAATGATTTAAGTGACTTGGCTTGGCACATGTTCACGCATGTAGTTGAAAACAAATCAACATAGCCTTCACGATATTTATGTTCATGGTGGATTATATCCTACTCATGCTTGTATTCAATGTTTATTAATTTTAATACATGTTCATGACTGTTGTCGCTCTCTAGTTAGTCGCTTCCCAGTCTTTTGCTAGCCTTCACTTGTACTAAGCGGGAATACTGCATGTGCATCCAATCCCTTAAACCCCAAAGTTATTCCATATGAGTCCACTATACCTTCCTATATGCGGTATTTACCTGCCGTTCCAAGTAAATTTGTATGTGCCAAACTCTAAACCTTCAAATAATCATTCTGTTTTGCATGCTCGATTAGCTCATATATCAACTAGGGTTGCCCTTATCTTCCGTGTTAGGCGGGTTATTCTCAAGAGGAGTGGACTCCGCTCCTCATTCACGAGAAAATGACTGGTCACCGGGATGCCCAGTCCCATGCTTTATGCAGACTAAATCAAAATAATTGCAAAAAAATCTCCCCCTGGGACCCGTTGAATGTTGGAGGCACTCGTTGTTTCGAGCAAGCCATGGATTGATGCTTGTGGAGGAGGGGGAGTATAAACTTTACCATTCTGTTTGGGAACCGCCTATAATTTGTTTAGCATGGAAGATATCGTCATCTCTTAGTTGTTATGTTAACAATGAAAGTATGCCGCTCAAAATATAATTTATCTCTATTTCAAAACCGAGCTCTATCACCTCTACAAATCCCTGCTTCCCTCTGTGAAGGGCCTATCTATTTACTTTTATGTTGAGTCATCACCCCCTTATTAAAAGCACTAGCTGGAGAGCACAACTGTCATTTGCATTCATTACTGTTAATTTATATCGGGTATGACTATGATTGGATCTCTTTTACCATGAATTACAATGTCTAGTCAGTCCTTGATCTTTGAAGGTGCTCTGCATTTATGTTTTGCGGTCTCAGAAAGGGCTAGCGAGATACCATCTTGTTATATCACATTATGATTGTTTTGAGAAAGTGTTGTCATCCGAGATTTATTATTATGGCTTGCTAGCTGATTATGTTATTGATATGAGTAGACATGAGACCTGAGAATTGTTGCAAATGTGGTTAGTAATGATCTTTGCTGAAAAGTTGAATGCTGGCTTGACATAGTTACAACAACAAGAGCAAACAGAGTTTGTAAAAGTTTTTCTTTTTCTCTTTCAGTTTGTCAACTGAATTAATTGAGGACAAGCAAGGGTTTAAGCTTGGGGGAGTTGATACGTCTCTGTCGTATCTACTTTTCAAACACTTTTGCCCTTGTTTTGGACTCTAACTTGTATGGTTTGAATGGAACTAACCCGGACTGATGTTGTTTTCAGCAGAATTGCCATGATGTTGTTTTTTGTGCAGAAAATAAAAGTTCTCGGAATGACCTGAAACTCCACGGAATATATTAGAATAAATAATAAAAAATCCTCACCAAAGATGAAGACCAGGGGGCCCACACCCTGTCCACGAGGGTGGGGGGTGCCCCCCCCCCTCCTGGGCGCGCCCCCCTACCTCGTGGGCCCCCTGGAGACCCTCCGACGCCAACTCCAACTCCATATATTGGCTTTCGGGGAGAAAAAAAATCATAGAGAATAAATCATCGTGTTTTACGATACGGAGCCGCCGCCAAGCCCTAATCTCTCTCGGGAGGGCTGATCTGGAGTCCGTTCGGGGCTCCGGAGAGGGGGATTTGTCGCCGTCGTCATCATCAACCATCCTCCATCACCAATTTCATGATGCTCACCGCCGTGCGTGAGTAATTCCATCGTAGGCTTGCTGGACGGTGATGGGTTGGATGATATTTATCATGTAATCGAGTAGCTTTGTAAGGGTTTGATCCCTAGTATCCACTAAGTTCTGAGATTGATGTTGCTATGACTTTGCTATGCTTAATGCTTGTCACTAGGGCCCGAGTGCCATGATTTCAGATCTGAACCTATTATGTTTTCATGAATATATGTGAGTTCTTGATCCTATCTTGCAAGTCTATGGTCACCTACAATGTGTTATGATCCGGCAACCCCGAAGTGACAATAATCGGGACCACTCCCGGTGATGACCATAGTTTGAGGTGTTCATGTATTCACTATGTCTTAATGCTTTGTTCGGGTTCTCTATTAAAAGGAGGCCTTAATATCCCTTAGTTTCCAATAGGACCCTGCTGCCACGGGAGGGTAGGACAAAAGATGTCATGCAAGTTCTTTTCCATAAGCACGTATGACTATATTCGGAATACATGCCTACATTACATTGATGAATTGGAGCTAGTTCTGTGTCACCCTATGTTATGACTGTTACATGACAAACCACATCCGACATAATTATCCATCACTAATCCGGTGCCTATGAGTTTTCCATATACTGGTTCTCGCTTATTTACTTTTCCGTTATTCTTGTTACAATCACTACAAAATACCAAAAACATTACTTTTGCTGTCTTTACTTTTGTTACCGTTACCACCACTATCATATTACTTTGCTACTAAACACTTTGCTGCAGATACTAAGTTTCCAGGTGTGGTTGAATTGACAACTCAGCTGCTAATACTTGAGAATATTCTTTGGCTCCCCTTGCGTCGAATCAATAAATTTGGGTTGAATACTCTACCCTCGAAAACTGTTGTGATCCCCTATACTTGTGGATTATCAGGGGCCGAGTTTGACTTTTAGGTTTAGGACATATGTGGATGTGAGGAAGTGGTTGAGGGCTTTGGAGCATATCACTAAGCACTTTAAGCAAGCAAGCCATTAAGCAACACCTCATCCCCTTTTAATAGTATTGGCTTTCTTATGGACTCAATGTGATCTTGGATCACTAAAATGAAAATGTAGAGTCTTGAACTTTTGCCAATGTTTGTCCTTAGCATCTTGAAGGGGTTCCACATCCTCTTGTCCATGCCACTCCAATGTTGAACTTATCTGAAATATACTAGGTAGATATATTAGTCCAACAAGAGATATGTTGACATTAATTACCAAAATCACCAGGGAGCACTTGTGCTTTCATATTTCTCCCCAGGCACAAGAAGAGCTGATCAAACCCTTCTCTATGGATGAGATTAAAGAGGTTGTCTTCTCAATGGAAAAGAATAAAAGCCCAGGACCAGATGGATTTTCTATTGAGTTTTATCAGAACTTTTAGGATATGGTTAAAATGATCTGAAAAGAATACTGGATGATTTTCATAGTGGATAGGTAGATTTAGGTAGACTTAACAACGGGATTATTACATTGGTCCCTAAAGTTAAAGATGCTAAGAAGATTCAAAAAAATCAGACCTATCTGTCTGTTCAATGTCAATATTAAAATCATTACTAAAGTCTTGATGAACAGACTTAGTAAAGTGGTTAACCCTGTAAACTCACCTATTCAAACTGCCTTTGTCAAAGGTAGATATATTATGGAAGGGGTGGTTATTCTACATGAGGCCCTAAATTCAGTTCACACAAAAAAGCAGAATGCTATGTTATTCAAAGTGGATTTTGAAAAAGCATACAAAATTAAATGGCCCTTTATTCAGAAAATGCTCAGGTTGAAAAACTTCCTTGATAAGTGGTGTGATTGGGTGATGCATACCATGAGGAGAAGTCAGGCGTGTTGGAAATATGCCCTAGAGGCAATAATAAAAGGATTATTATTATATTTCCTTGTTCATGATAATTGTCTTTTATTCATGCTATAATTGTATTATCCGAAAATCGTAATACATGTGTGAATACATAGACCACAATACGTCCCTAGTGAGCCTCTAGTTGACTAGCTCGTTGATCAACAGATAGTCATGGTTTCCTGACTATGGACATTGGATGTCGTTGATAACGGGACCACATCATTAGAAGAATGATGTGATGGACAAGACCCAATCCTAAGCATAGCACAAGATCATGTAGTTCGTTTTGCTAGAGCTTCTTCTATGTCAAGTATCTCTTCCTTAGACCATGAGATTGTGTAACTCCCGGATACCGTAGGAGTGCTTTGGGTGTACCAAACGTCACAACGTAACTGTGTGACTATAAAGGTGCACTACAGGTATCTCTGAAAGTGTCTATTGGGTTGACACGGATCGAGACTGGGATTTGTCACTCCGTATAACGGAGAGGTATCACTGGGCCCACTCGGTAGTGCATCATCATAATGAGCTCAAAGTGACCAAGTGTCTGGTCACGGGATCATGCATTATGGTACGAGTAAAGTGACTTGCCGGTAACGAGGTTGAACGAGGTATTGGGATACCGACGATCGAATCTCGGGCAAGTAACATAACTTCTGACAAAGGGAATAGTATATGGGGTTGCTTGAATCCTCGACATCGTGTTTCATCCGATGAGATCATCAAGGAGTATGTGGGAGCCAACATGGGTATCCAGATCCCGCTGTTGGTTATTGACCGGAGAGCCGTCTCGGTCATGTCTGCATGTCTCCCGAACCCGTAGGGTCTACACACTTAAGGTTCGGTGACGCTAGGGTTGTATGAATATGAGTATGCAGCAAACCGAATGTTGTTCGGAGTCCCGGATGAGATACCAGACGTCACGAGGAGTTCCGGAATGGTCCGGAGGTAAAGAATTATATATATATAAGAAGTGCTATTTCGGCCATCGGAAAAGTTTCGAGGTCACCCGGTATTGTACCGGGACCACCGGAAGGGTCCCGAGGGTCCACCGGGTGGGGCCACCTATCCCGGAGGGCCCCGTGGGCTGAAGTGGGAGGGGAACCAGCCCCTAGTGGGCTGGTGCGCCCCCCCTTGGGCCCCCTGCGCCTAGGGTTGGAAACCCTAGGTGGTGGGGGCGCACCACTTGCCTTGGGGGGCACTCCACCCCCCCTGGCAACCGCCCCCCTTGGGAGATTGCATCTCCTAGGGCCGCCCCCCCCCTGGGGGCCTATATAAAGGAGGGCAGGGGGGAGGGCAGCCGTACCCTGTGTCTTGGCGCCTCCCTCCCCCTGCTACACCTCGTCCTCCTCCCGCAGCAGCTTGGCGAAGCCCTGCCGGAGTTCTGCTACATCCACCACCACACCGTTGTGCTGCTGGATCATCATCAACCTCTCCTTTCCCCTTGCTGGATCAAGAAGGAGGAGACGTCATCCGCTCCGTACGTGTGTTGAACGCGGAGGTGTTGTCCGTTCGGCACTTGGTCATCGGTGATTTGGATCACGGCGAGTACGACTCCATTATCACCGTTCTCTTGAACGCTTCCGCGCGCGATCTACAAAGTGGTATGTAGATGCAATCTCTCTCCCATGACTCGTTGCTTAGATGAACTCATAGATGGATCTTGGTGAAACCGTAGGAAAATTTTTAATTTTCTGCAACGTTCCCCAACAGTGGCATCATGAGCTAGGTCTATGCGTAGTTCTCTATTGCACGAGTAGAACACAATTTTGTTGTGGGCGTAGATCTTGTCAAGTTGCTTGCCGCTACTAGTCTTATTTTGCTTCAGCGGTATTGTGGGATGAAGCAGCCCGGACCGACCTTACACGTACGCTTATGTGAGACAGGTTCCACCGACTAACATGCACTAGTTGCATAAGGTGGCTAGCGGGTGTCTGTCTCTCCCACTTTAGTTGGAGCGGATTCGACGAAAAGGGTCCTTATGAAGGGTAAATAGAAGTTGACAAAATCACGTTCTGGTTATTCGTAGGTAAGAAAACGTTCTTGCTAGAACCCAATTGCAGCACGTAAAAGATGCAACAACAATTAGAGGACGTCTAACTTGTTTTTGCAGCAATTGTCATGTGATGTGATATGGCCAGAAGTTGTGATGAATGATGAATGATATATTGTGATGTATGAGATCATGTTCTTGTAATAGGAATCACGACTTGCATGTCGATGAGTATGACAACCGGCAGGAGCCATAGGAGTTGTCTTTATTTTTGTATGACCTGAGTGTCATTGAAGAACGCCATGTAAATTACTTTACTTTATTGCTAAACGCGTTAGCCATAGAAGTAGAAGTAGTCGTTGGCGTGACAACTTCATGAAGACACGATGATGGAGATCATGATGATGGAGATCATGGTGTCATGCCGGTGACGAAGATGATCATGGAGCCCCGAAGATGGAGATCGAAGGAGCTATATGATATTGGCCATATCATGTCACTACTTTATATAATTGCATGTGATGTTTATTATGTTTATGCATCTTGGTTACTTAGAACGACGATAGTAAATAAGATGATCCCTTATAATAATTTCAAGAAAGTGTTCCCCCTAACTGTGCGCCGTTGCTAAAGTTCGTCGTTTCGAAGCACCACATGATGATCGGGTGTGATAGATCCTTACGTTCACATACAACAGGTGTAAGACAGTTTTACACATGCAGAAACACTTAGGGTTAAGTTGACGAGCCTAGCATGTACAGACATGGACTCGGAACACAAGAGACCGAAAGGTCGAACATGAGTCGTATGGAAGATACGATCAACATGGAGATGTTCACCGATGATGACTAGTCCGTCTCACGTGATGATCGGACACGGCCTAGTCGACTCGGATCATGTAACACTTAGATGACTAGAGGGATGTCAATCTGAGTAGGAGTTCATTAAATAATTTGATTAGATGAACTTAATTATCATGAACTTAGTCTAAAGTCTTTGCAAAATATGTCTTGTAGATCAAATGGCCAACGCTCATGTCAACATGAACTTCAACACGTTCCTAGAGAAAACCAAGCTGAAAGATGATGGCAGCAACTATTCGGACTGGGTCCGGAACCTGAGGATCATCCTCATAGCAGCCAAGAAAGATTATGTCCTAGAAGCACCGCTAGGTGAAGCACCCATCCCAGAGAACCAAGATGTTATGAACACTTGGCAGTCACGTGCTGATGATTACTCCCTCGTTCAGTGCGGCATGCTTTACAGCTTAGAACCGGGGCTCCAAAAGCGTTTTTGAGCGACACGGAGCATATGAGATGTTCGAGGAGCTGAAAATGGTTTTTCAAGCTCATGCCCGGGTCGACAGATATGAAGTCTCCGACAAGTTCTATAGTTGTAAGATGGAGGAAAACAGTTCTATCAGTGAGAACATACTCAAAATGTCTGGGTTGCACAACCGCCTGTCCCAGCTGGAGATCAACCTCCCGGACGAGGCGGTCATTGACAGAATCCTTCAGTCGCTCCCACCGAGCTACAAGAACTTTGTGTTGAACTACAATATGCAAGGGATGGTGAAGACCATTCCTGAAGTATTTTCAATGCTGAAGTCAGCAGAGGTTGAAATCAAGAAAGAACATCAAGTGTTGATGGTCAATAAGACCACTAAGTTCAAGAAGGGCAAGGGTAAGAAGAACTTCAAGAAGGACGGCAAAGATGTTGGTGCGCCCGGTAAGCCAGTTGCCGGGAAGAAGTCAAAGAATGGACCCAAGCCTGAGACTGAGTGCTTTTATTGCAAAGAGAAGGGTCACTGGAAGCGGAACTGCCCCAAATACTTAGCGGACAAGAAGGCCGGCAACACTAAAGGTATATGTGATATACATGTAATTGATGTGTACCTTACCAGTACTCGTAGTAACTCCTGGGTATTTGATACCGGTGTCGTTGCTCATATTTGTAACTCACAGCAGGAGCTGCGGAATAAGCGGAGACTGGCGAAGGACGAGGTGACGATGCGCGTCGGGAATGATTCCAAGGTCGATGTGATCGCCGTCGGCACTCTACCTCTACATTTACCTACGGGATTAGTTTTAAACCTCAATAATTGTTATTTAGTGCCAAGTTTGAGCATGAACATTGTATCTGGATCTCGTTTGATGCGAGATGGCTACTCATTTAAATCCGAGAATAATGGTTGTTCTATTTATATGAGAGATATGTTTTATGGTCATGCCCCGATGGTCAATGGTTTATTCTTAATGAATCTCGAACGTAATGTTACACATATTCATAGTGTGAATACCAAAAGATGTAAAGTTGATAACGATAGTCCCACATACTTGTGGCACTGCCACCTTGGTCACATTGGTGTCAAGCGCATGAAGAAGCTCCATGCTGATGGACTTTTAGAGTCTCTCGATTATGAATCATTTGACACATGCGAACCATGCCTCATGGGCAAAATGACCAAGACCCCGTTCTCCGGAACAATGGAGCGAGCAACCAACTTATTGGAAATCATACATACTGATGTGTGTGGTCCAATGAGCGTTGAGGCTCGCGGAGGATATCGTTATGTTCTCACTCTCACTGATGACTTGAGTAGATATGGGTATGTCTACTTGATGAAACACAAGTCTGAGACCTTTGAAAAGTTCAAGGAATTTCAGAATGAAGTAGAGAATCAACGTGACCGAAAGATAAAATTCTTACGATCGGATCGTGGAGGAGAATATTTAAGTCACGAATTTGGTACACACTTAAGAAAATGTGGAATCTTTTCACAACTCACGCCGCCTGGAACACCTCAGCGTAACGGTGTGTCCGAACGTCGTAATCGCACTCTATTGGATATGGTGCGATCTATGATGTCTCTTACCGATTTACCGCTATCATTTTGGGGATACGCTCTAGAGACAGCTACATTCACTTTAAATAGGGCACCGTCTAAATCCGTTGAGACGACACCGTATGAATTATGGTTTGGGAAGAAACCTAAGCTGTCATTTCTAAAAGTTTGGGGATGCGATGCTTATGTCAAGAAACTTCAACCTGAAAAGCTCGAACCCAAGTCGGAAAAATGCGTCTTCATAGGATACCCCAAGGAAACCATTGGGTATACCTTGTACTTAAGATCCTAGGTCAAGATCTTTGTTGCCAAGAACGGATCCTTTCTAGAAAAGGAGTTTCTCTCGAAAGGAGTAAGTGGGAGGAAAGTAGAACTCGATGAAGTACTACCTCTTGAACCGGAAAGTAGTGCAGCTCAGGAAAATGTTCCTGTGATGCCTACACCGACTGGAGAGGAAATTAATGATGATGATCAAGGTACTTTGGATCAAGTTGCTACTGAACTTCGTAGGTCCACAAGGACACGTTCCACACCAGAGTGGTATGGCAACCCTGTCCTGGAAATCATGTTGTTAGACAACGGTGAACCTTCGAACTATGAAGAAGCAATCGCGGGCCCAGATTCCAGCAAATGGCTAGAAGCCATGCAATCCGAGATAGAATCCATGTATGAAAACAAAGTATGGACTTTGACTGACTTGCCCGATGATCGGCAAGCGATAGAAAACAAATGGATCTTTAAGAAGAAGACGGACGCGGATGGTAATGTTACCATCTATAAAGCTCGACTTGTCGCTAAGGGTTATCGGCAAGTTCAAGGAATTGACTACGATGAGACTTTCTCTCCCGTAGCGAAGCTTAAGTCCGTCCGAATCATGTTAGCAATTGCCGCATACTATGATTATGAGATATGGCAGATGGACGTCAAAACGGCATTCCTTAACGGTTATCTTAAGGAAGAGCTGTATATGATGCAGCCGGAAGGTTTTGTCGATCCTAAGAATGCTAACAAAGTATGCAAGCTCCAGCGATCCATTTATGGGCTAGTGCAAGCATCTCGGAGTTGGAACATTCGCTTTGATGAGATGATCAAAGAGTTTGGGTTTATGCAGACTTATGGAGAAGCCTGCGTTTACAAGAAAGTGAGTGGGAGCTCTGTAGCATTTCTCATATTATATGTAGATGACATACTTTTGATGGGAAATGATATAGAATTCTTGGACGGCATTAAGGCCTACTTGAATAAGTGTTTTTCAATGAAGGACCTTGGAGAAGCTGCTTACATATTAGGCATCAAGATCTATAGGGATAGATCGAGACGCCTCATAGGTCTTTCACAAAGCACATACCTTGATAAGATTTTGAAGAAGTTCAAAATGGATCAGTCCAAGAAAGGGTTCTTGCCTGTATTGCAAGGTGTGATATTGAGCTCGGCTCAATGCCCGACCACGGCAAAAAATAAAGAAGAGATGAGCGTCATCCCCTATGCCTCAGCCATAGGATCTATTATGTATGCCATGATGTGTACCAGACCTGATGTAAACCTTGCCGTAAGTTTGGTAGGAAGGTACCAAAGTAATCCCGGCAAGGAACACTGGACAGCGGTCAAGAATATCCTGAAGTACCTGAAAAGGACAAAGGACATGTTTCTCGTTTATGGAGGTGACAAAGAGCTCGTCGTAAAGGGTTACGTCGACGCTAGCTTCGACACAGATCTGGATGACTCTAAGTCACAAACCGGATACGTGTATATGTTGAATGGTGGGGCAGTAAGCTGGTGTAGCTGCAAGCAGAGCGTCGTGGCGGGATCTACATGTGAAGCGGAGTACATGGCAGCCTCGGAGGCAGCGCATGAAGCAATTTGGGTGAAGGAGTTCATCACCGACCTAGGAATCATACCCAATGCGTCGGGGCCGATCAAACTCTTCTGTGACAACACTGGAGCTATTGCCCTTGCCAAGGAGCCCAGGTTTCACAAGAAGACTAGGCACATCAAGCGTCGTTTCAACTCCATCCATGAAAATGTTCAAGATGGAGACATAGATATTTGCAAAGTACATACGGATCTGAATGTCGCAGATCCGTTGACTAAACCTCTTCCACGAGCAAAACATGATCAACACCAGAACTCTATGGGTGTTCGATTCATCACAATGTAACTAGATTATTGACTCTAGTGCAAGTGGGAGACTGTTGGAAATATTCCCTAGAGGCAATAATAGAAGGATTATTATTATATTTCCTTGTTCATGATAATTGTCTTTTATTCATGCTATAATTGTATTATCCGGAAATCGTAATACACGTGTGAATACATAGACCACAATACGTCCCTAGTGAGCCTCTAGTTGACTAGCTCGTTGATCAACAGATAGTCATGGTTTCCTGACTATGGACATTGGATGTCGTTGATAATGGGATCACATCATTAGAAGAATGATGTGATGGACAAGACCCAATCCTAAGCATAGCACAAGATCGTGTAGTTCGTTTTGCTACAGCTTTTTCTATGTCAAGTATCTCTTCCTTAGACCATGAGATCGTGTAACTCCCGGATACCGTAGGAGTGCTTTGGGTGTACCAAACGTCACAACGTAACTGGGTGACTATAAAGGTGCACTACAGGTATCTCCGAAAGTGTCTATTGGGTTGACACGGATCGAGTCTGGGATTTTTCACTCCGTATAACGGAGAGGTATCACTGGGCCCACTCGGTAGTGCATCGTCATAATGAGCTCAAAGTGACCAAGTGTCTGGTCACGGGATCATGCATTACGGTACGAGTAAAGTGACTTTCCGGTAACGAGGTTGAACGAGGTATTGGGATACCGATGATCGAATCTCGGGCAAGTAACATACCGTCTGACAAAGGGAATAGTATACGGGGTTGCTTGAATCCTCGACATCGTGGTTCATCCGATGAGATCATCGAGGAGTATGTGGGAGCCAACATGGGTATCCAGATCCCGCTGTTGGTTATTGACGAAGAGCCGTCTCGGTCATGTCTGCATGTCTCCCGAACCCGTAGGGTCTACACACTTAAGGTTCGGTGATGCTAGGGTTGTATGAATATGAGTATGCAGCAAACCGAATGTTGTTCGGAGTCCCGGATGAGATCCCGGACGTCACGAGGAGTTCCGGAATGGTCCGGAGGTAAAGAATTATATATTGGAAGTGCTATTTCGGCCATCAGGAAAGTTTTGGGGTCACTCGGTATTGTACCGGGACCACCGGAAGGGTCCCGGGGGTCCACCGGGTGGGGCCACCTATCCCGGAGGGCCCCGTGGGCTGAAGTGGGAGGGGAACCAGCCCCTAGTGGGCTGGTGCGCCCCCCCCCCCTTGGCCCCCCCTGCGCCTAGGGTTGGAAACCCTAGGTGGGAGGGGGCGCACCACTTGCCTTGGGGGGCACTCCACCCCCCCTGGCCGCCGCCCCCCTTGGGAGATTGCATCTCCTAGGGCTGGCGCCCCTCCCCCCTGGGGGCCTATATAAAGGAGGGCAGGGGGAGGGCAGCCGTACCCTGTGTCTTGGCGCCTCCCTCCCCCTGCTACACCTCGTCCTCCTCCCGCAGCAGCTTGGCGAAGCCCTGCCGAAGTTCTGCTGCATCCACCACCACGCCGTTGTGCTGCTGGATCATCATCAACCTCTCCTTTCCCCTTGATGGATCAAGAAGGAGGAGACGTCATCCGCTCCTTACGTGTGTTGAACGCGGAGGTGCTGTCCGTTCGGCACTTGGTCATCGGTGATTTGGATCACGGCGAGTACGACTCCATCATCACCGTTCTCTTGAATGCTTCCGCACGCGATCTACAAAGTGGTATGTAGATGCAATCTCTCTCTCTCATGACTCGTTGCTTAGATAAACTCATAGATGGATCTTGGTGAAACCATAGGAAAAATTTTAATTTTCTGCAACGTTCCCAAACAAGGTGGGGGTAAAAGTTAATGACAGTGTGGGACATTTTTTCAAAACCTTCAAAGGGCTTAAACAGGGGGCCCTCTCTCTCCTCTGCTATTTGATTTAGCAGTAGATGCCCCTGTCTATGATAATGGATAAAGCTAGAACTAAAGGATATATTAAAGGGGTCCTTGCTGACATTCATGAAAATGGGGTGAACATGTTACAATATGTTGATGATACTGTATTCCTGATATAGGATAATGAAGAATCAGCTAGGAATCTAAAATTCCTTTTAATTGCCTTTGAAAAAATGTCAGATCTGACAATAAATTTCCATAAAAATGACATTTACCTTTTTGGAGAAGCTAAAAGTAAGAGGAATCTCTATCAAGAGATCTTCACATGTGCCCTTGGGGAAATGCCGTTGAAATGTTTAGGCTTACCAGTCCACAACAAAAGAATTAGAAATAACATATGGAGGAATGTGACTGAAAAAAATGAAAAAAGATGTGCTTGATGGCAGGGCGGATTGCTCAATATAGCTGGCAGAGTTACATTGGTACAATCCTGTCTAATAAACATCCCCATTTATATGATATCTTTTTACCTACTCCCTGTTGGAGTTAGGAAAAAAGATGACTTCTATAGAGCCAGATTAGTGTTGCAAGCTGAAGAAGATAAAAAGAAATATCACTTAGTCAATTAGAAAACTTGTTGTCTTCCAAAACAGCAAGGGGGGCTTGGGGTGACAAATCTTGAAAACTTCAATATTGCTTTGCTTGCCAAATGGATTTGGAAGCTAGAAGATGAAGATGGACTCTGGCAAGATATAATTAGATCTAAATATCTCAAAGACAAATGCCTTTCTGGTGTCAAACACAAAAAGGGAGACTCGCAATTTTGGTCTAGCCTTCTCAAAATTAGGGGTCTGGTTTACCCTCATATTTAGAAAAAACTTGGTGATGGTAGAGATACTAGATTTTGGGAAGATTGGTGGGTGGATGATAAACCCTTGAAGGAGGCCTACCCCTCACTCTATTCCATCAGTAATGACAAGGAGATCACTATTAGAGAAGTAATAGATAAAGGATGGGGGGTATGTCTTTCAGAAGAACAATATTTGGGGATTCTGAAATTCTTTGGGATAGCTTAAAAAGGAGATGTGAGGAAATCATAGTGTATGGAGGGAGGGACAAACCTATGTGGATGTTGACTGCAAACAGAAAATTTTCTGTGAAATCTTTATACTTGCATCTTATTAAATCAGATGTTGGCTTTCCACAAAGGTTTTTGTGGAAAGCAAAAGTACCCGCAAAAATTAAGTTTTTCCTATGGCTCCTGAATAAAAAGACATTCTAACTAGAGACAATTTACTAGAGAGGGGCTGGAAAGGAGATAAACACTGTATATTGTGTGGAAAAGAGGAGAATATTGATCATCTCTTCTTCTAATGCTCTGTTGCTAGGCTCATCTGGAGCCTGGTTGGGTGTGCTTTTGACCTTAAACTTATCCCAAAAGATCTGAATGATTGTTTTGGAAATTGGTTGAATAAATTCAACAAAAATGATAAGAAGCTGGTTTTGACTAGTACTTCTGCTCTATTATGGGCAATGTGGAATAGTAGGACTGATATTATATTTGGCAGGAAAAATATAAACGATCCAATTGGGATCGTTAAAAGAATGTACAATTGGATTACTGACTGGGCTGCTCTGCAGAAAAAGGACCCAGAGGAAAGAACACTAATGCTGGGGGCAAGACTCATCGAGCAGGTGTCAAGTGAAATCTATAAAGCTTCGTAGGGGTGGCGTTTCGGAGTACCAAGGCTACAAATGTGATGCTTCAGGGAGCAGAAGCTGCTACTTCTTCGGATCTTGCCATTTTGCTTTCATGAGTTTTTAGTCTCTTGCTTTTTCGATGGAATGTAATGTACTTCGGTGATGTCCTCTAAGTTTGTCTGTCTAGTTCGTGTAGGGAGAGTTTAGCCGCTGATGTGTGGCTAGACTTTCTTCTAGTTTGTGTTGTCTGTTGTTTGGCTTGTAACATACTACTAGCTCTCAACTTCGGCTTGGTTTCTCTAATAGAAATCGAAGGGGAAACACTCTTTTTTTTCGAAAAGAGGGAGCTCCCCGGCCTCTGCATCAGAAAGATGCATACGGCCACTTCAATAAATAAAAAGGTTCAACAAAGTCGTATAGTCTTCAACAATATGAAAGCAAGCTCACCAAGAGCATCACAGCTAAACCAAGATAAACCACAATGGCCACAACCGGCTGGTAAACAAAATAGGAGCACTAATAGCCTATCCTATTACATGACCGCCAACCAAAACGGTTGAAGATATCCCGCGCTACCATCTCCCACCGGACAGATCCAGTAACCAAATGCTCCCTGGCCTCCGTCGGAGTGAGTAAGGACCACATACGGATCAGCGCCGTAGCACGGAATAAAACCTGCAAAAAATGAATAGTAGTTATTCTGTTAAAGACCAAATCATTTCTGCAGTTCCAAATTGCCCATAACAACGCATACACTCCTACACGAATATGTCTAGCTGTCTTGGACTCAGGGGAAACACTCTTTTAATCAAAAATATAAATTTGGTATGGTTTAGATGAAATTCATCCAGTTATGCAGGCATAGTTGGATGACCGTCTCCTGCATGAGTGTTCATGAAATGGTCCGGACCAATATGCAGACAAATAATGTCTCCAGTTCAGGGTCCGTGTCGAAGATGCGTAGCGAAATTTAACCGAGAAAAACATGTACTGTGGTGGAGAATAGCATATGGAGAGACCGGTCGAGGAGCAATCAAGAATGTCAAAACAGAGGATTTTACCCTTTTTGTTTGCATTTGAGATGTGAACATGATTTTTACTCGAAGCTTCAATATCACGCTTTAAGGGCGGATCAACGACGCCTTTTTCAGGTTGGCCCCACGATCGCGAGTACGCGATACATGGGCCTCGAACGATGATCGCACGCATCGCTTGTCGATCGAAGCTAGTCGGGGACACGTATGCTCGATTCCCGTCTCGATGACAACCCAACCTTTTCCCCCTTGAATCCAGCATGTCTATTCTCACAGGGATACACTTGCGAAAGCTAGCCTGCTGCTCGATCGTCGACGACCCCGACCAGGAAGCGAATTAAGCGCCGGCCGGGCGCAGCGACATGCTAGGGCCATCGGTGAAGCGGCTGGCGTGGCTGGCCGCCACGAGGCCGCTGGAGAAGGCCGGGATGGTTTTGGTCCTCGCCGCGATGGTGTTCTCCGCCGCCGCCGCCGCGCTGCTGCTGCTCGCCTGCCCCGCGTCGTCCCGCTGTTCGACGGCCGTCGGGTCCGCCCTGTCGGCGCCTAAGAAGCTCTGGGGCTGCGGGGCCTCTGTCGCGCCCGGTGCGGTGGCGCGGGAGTGCGACTTCTTCGACGGGGAGTGGGTGCGGGACGACAGCTACCCGCTCTACGAGTCCAAGGACTGCCCGTTCCTCGACGGCGGGTTCCGGTGCTCGGAGAACGGCCGCCCCGACGCCTCCTACACCAGATGGCGGTGGCAGCCGTCGTGCTGCGATCTCCCCAGGTCGGTTGGTTGACCCCTTTTCTCGTGTCTCGTCTTTTACAGTTTTACTTACTTTTTTCTGAGACATTTTACAGTTTTACTTGCTCATTTAGTTACGCACCAGGCCAAATAAAATCAAACTGATTCGGTCGTAAGTTTGTGCCGAAGCGAATCTGTATTGAAACTGAAAGGTTTATAGTCGGTGATGTTGATAAGTCAAATCTACTCGAGCGATTGTACCTACTCAAGTATTCTAGCAAAACTTGTGTCATTTTCTATGTCATAATCTGTATTTATGTGATTTCTTAGGTTTGATGCTAAGAGTATGCTAGAGAGGCTACGAAACAAAAGAGTGGTATTCGTCGGCGATTCGATTGGAAGGAACCAATGGGAGTCTCTGCTCTGTATGCTCTCTACGGCTGTTCTAGACAAGAGCTCCATCTATGAGATCAATGGCAGACCCATCACAAAGCATGATGGATTCTTTATATTCAAGTTCAGAGACTACAATTGCACGGTTGAATATTACAGGTCTCCTTTTCTGGTCCCGCAAGGTCATGGACCGGCTGGAGCCCCAAAGTTTGTTAAGAGTACCGTCAGGGTGGATTCCATGGATTGGATGTCTGGACGGGGTAAGTGGAGAGATGCTGACATGCTCATCTTCAACTCTGGGCATTGGTGGACAAAAGACAAAACAATTGGATGGTGAGCAAGTTGCTATCATATATCTGCATATTTATGTTGAGTTAATAGCTTTTCCTGTTTCATAGAACTATTTTTTAATACAAATTAGTTGTTACCTAAGTTGCATAATTATTCGTATGTAATAATTTCTGTGTTTTAATGTGAATAATTTCAGAGAAATGGTTATCTCCATGTGATCAGGATTAATATAACAGTGTCCTGATTAGTTTCACTGTTTGTTTTTGTGAATGGTTTCACTGTTTATTTTTGTGAATAGTTGCACTGTATCCATCACCTTCAAGAATTCACCTTCCAATTTCGAGAATATAGAACACACTCATTATGGTTTTGGTGTGCTTTGTGCTGATTGATAAACCATTCTTTGTACTTCTGTTTTTTCTTAAATCAGAATAGTTAGACCATTATAATTGCACCATCATCTGTCTGAAACCAGGCTTACATTTATACACCAGGGGTGCGTATTTTCAAGAAGGGAACGAGGTGAAGATGGATATGAGCGTCAGCGATGCTTACAGAAGATCAATAAAAACACTGTTCGACTGGCTTCAGAAAAATGTTAATGCAAACAAGACCCAGGCCATCTTCCGTACCTATTCTCCTACACACTTCAGGTCTGTACCCTAGCAAGACAGCTATTTTTTTCCTTTGACAATAAACATAGCTAGTGTTAATAAGTTGTTCGTTGTGGTACTTGATTAAATTGCAAAATGATCCTCACTCTCCATGATCGACCACTGTAAATTTCTCTGCAGCGGTGGTGACTGGAATTCTGGAGGGTTTTGTCAGCAAGAAACACTTCCAGACATGACACCGTTCAAATCGCTGGAGCAATGGGCCGACATGCTGAAACCCGTGAGAGATATTCTAGGGAGCCATCACAGGCCCAAGCTGCCTGGGCTGGATATACTGAACGTGACCCAGATGACGGCCCAACGAAAAGACGGCCACCTCTCAGTGTTCAGAAGTCCTCTGAGTTCAAGGCAAGCCCTTATCAACAAGACATCAGAAATTAAAGAGGTAGAGGATTGCAGCCACTGGTGCCTGCCCGGAGTCCCTGATGTCTGGAATGAGCTTCTCTACGCCCTCTTCATGAAAAGGCAAATCATGTTGGACCAAAATGTCTCCATTTCTGGCTCGAGAACACTGATCACTGATCGACAAAGTATAGGGGATATATCCACGTGATGCACTTGCTGAGAGGAAATTAAGTCCAGCAGGTCTCATGACGAGGGGTTTCTGTTAATTGGAATCAGGGAGGGTTGCGGCCCTCGACTATGTGAGTAGCACAAAACTACTTGTGCCCTTAGTTTCCTGATAAAGGGGAATTTTGTTGGCTCAAACGCCGCATCAAGATGATAAACCCACAAAGAGTTTATACACAGACACTTGTACATAATGATAGACATTATGACATTTTATATTTTGTGTCAAAATATTTCTCACGATAAATCTAGCGGTACTAGTTTCAATTTGCTAATACAATATTTTTGTATCTCTTAGCAGCCACAGTTCGGAAAATGTGACTACATGTTATCTACTCCCTCCGTTCCTAAATATAGGTCTTTCTAGAGATTTCACCAAATGACTACATACGGAGCAAAATGAATGAATCTACATTCTAAAATATGTCTATATACATCCGTATGTAGTAGCCCATTTAAAAGCTCTAAAAAGACTTATATTTAGGAACGGAGGGAGTAGTTACGAAAGGTACCGTTTCAGAAAATGTTACAAACATTATTTTTCAAAGGCGAGGCCCTAGTCCATGATCTGAATTATAGTTGGAGGCTCTCGGGTTGCTCAACCTTCACAAATTCATTACCGCTCTTCGTCTCTGTTGGCTTTGGTTTCAGTGGCTTGATCCTTCCAAGCCCTGGATTGGGCTGGGGTCTCTGCGTGATGATGATGACTAACTGGGTAATGTTTGCGGCTGCCTATAAGCCTAGCCATAGTGGGGGTAACAAGGTAGCAACATGCATCCTCATGCAATGTCAATGTAAGGGCATTCTTGTCCCTCAGTAGTTTTGGTGATTGATGACAATGCCTATGCGGACTAATCATGTGTATTAAGCTTTTCAGATATATCACGACTAAACACAAGACGATTTGATGCCCCTCGAAGATTATTGAAGACGGCGTTTCTCTACGGATCGGTTCGGTGGAGTTGAGTCATAGGAAAGCCGTACTATTAAGAGGGGGTCCGCTTTGGAAACGTTTGGGTGGAATCTCACGTACACGTCCCCTTCTGCACTGCCTTTCCTCTAGCTCTTTGGAGTGTTCCTCCGTCTCACCTTGTCTCTGCGAAATTAAGGTCTCTGTGTTGCTCTTCTCAGGCTAGCGGTAGTACTGCTCCTCAGAGCGGTACTACCGCAGGAGCCAGCGGTAGTACCGGGCTCCAGCACGGTAGTACCATGGGCTCCCACGGTAGTACCGCTCCTCACGAGAGGTAGTACCGTGAGTTCTGGACTGGCGCCGCTGCTCAAGCGGTACTAGGCGTGGATGTAATTTTTTACATCCGCGCTCTACGCGGTAGTATCGTGATGCGGCGCGGTAGTACCGTGGCGCCTGGCCAGGTTCAGCAACAGGAGCGGAGGTAGGGGCGGATGTAATTTTTTACATCCGCACCCTTCACGGTAGTACCGCACCCCTGGTCCCGGTAGTTTCGTGTCGGATTTTCGCACGACAATATCTCAGCGGAGGTAGTCACGGATGTAATTTTTTACATATGTGCCTACCGGCCTGGCCTGTGGCTGACCTGCGGTAGTACCGCGCCTGCGGATCTACCGTGCCCTGTCCGTGCTCTTTTACTCAGGTCCGGGCTCTGCCGCGCCCATGGTAGTACCGCGGTCCGCCGCGGTAGTACCACAGGCCCATGCGATAGTACCGCTCCTGTGGTGCGGTAGTTCCGCGGGTCGCGCGCTGAGTGGTGGTAATGGTTGGAATTGTCCCCACACTATATAAGGGGGCCTTCTTCTCCAAGAAGACTCACCTCTTCCAACCCTAAGCTTCATTGTTG